>NW_025726069.1:0-157604 GCF_021461395.2 Schistocerca americana
TGAACGTTACAATTAACTATCATTTATCCGTCGGATTCGAAAATCTAGACTCACAGGAGAACGACCATAAGGTGCCCGAGGCGGCAATAGACCCTTGGAGACAAGTCGGCTGGAAACCGATGTATTGATTCTAGCCGCAATTTGAGTGTTCCATCGGCATTAGGAGGCCCTGAACGTGACAATTAACATGAGTTTTGCGTCGGATTCGAAAACGTAGAATCACCGGAGACGGACCATGTGGTGCCCGAGGCAGCGATATCCCCTTGGAGACAAGTCGGCTGGAGGCCGATGTATTGAATCTCGACGCAATTTGAGTGTTCCATCGTCATTAGAAGGCCCTGAACATTACAAGTAACTATCATTTTTGCTTCGGATTCGAAAATCTAGACTCACAGCAGAACGATCACAAGGTGCCCGAGGCAGCTATTGACCCTTGGAGACAAGTCGGTTGGAGGACGATGTATTGGATCGCGACGCAAAATGAGTGTCCCATCGTCATTAGGAGGCCCTAAACGTTACAATTAACTATCATTTTTGCGTCGGATTCGATAATCTAAACTCACAGGAGAACGACCATAAGGTGCCCGAAGCAGCAATAGACCCTTGGAGACAATTCGGCTGGAGGCCGATGTATTGAATCTCGACGCAATTTGAGTGTTCCATCGGCATTAGGAGGCCCTGAACGTTACAGTTAACTATCATTTTAGCGTCGGATTCGAAAATCTAGACTCACAGGAGAACGACCATAAGGTGCCCGAAGCAGCAATAGACCCTTGGAGACAAGTCGGCTATAGGCCGATGTATTGAATCTCGACGCAATTTGAGTGTTCCATCGTCTGTACAATGCCCTGAACGTAACAATTAACTATCATTTTTGCGTCGGATTCGAAAATCTAGACTCACAGGAGAACGACCATAAGGTGCCCGAGGCAGCAATAGACCCTTGGAGACAAGGCGGCTGGAGGTCGATGTACTGAATCTCGACGCAATTTGAGTGTTCCATCGCCAATAGGAGGCCCTGAACGTTACAATTAACTATGAGTTTTGCGTCGGATTCGAAAACGTAGAATCACAATGACGGACCATGTGGTGCCCGAGGCAGCGATATCCCCTTGGAGACAAGTCGGCTGGAGGCCGATGTATTGAATCTCGACGCAATTTGAGTGTTCCATCGTCATTAGAAAGCCCTGAACGTTACAATTAACTATCTTTTTTGCTTCGGATTCGAAAACCTAGACTTACAAGAGAAAGACCATAAGGTGCCCGAGGCAGCATTAGACCCTTGGAGACAAGTCGGCTGGAGGACGATGTATTGAATCTCGACGCAATTTGAGTGTTCCATCGTCATTAGGAGGCACTAAACGTTACAATTAACTATCATTTTTGCGTCGGATTCGTTAATCTAAACTCACAGGTGAACGACCATAAGGTGCCCGAGGCAGCATCAGACCATTGGGGACAAGTCGGCTGGAGGCCGATGTATTGAATCTCGACGCAATTTGAGTGTTCCATCGTCATTAGGAGGCCCTGAACGTTACAATTAACTATCAGTTTCGTGTCGGTTTCAAAAATCCAGACTCACAGGAGACGGACCATTTGGTGCCCGAGGCAGCAATATCCCCCTTGGAGACAAGTCCGCTGGAGGTCGATGTATTGAATCTCGACGCAATTTGGTTGTTCCATCGCCAATAGGAGACCCTGAACGTTACAATTAACTATGAGTTTTGCGTCAGATTCGAAAACGTAGAATCACCGGAGACGGACCATGTGGTGCCCGAGGCAGCGATATCCCCTTGGAGACAAGTCGGCTGGAGGCCGATGTATTGAATCTCGACGCAATTTGAGTGTTCCATCGTCATTAGAAAGCCCTGAACGTTACAATTAACTATCATTTTTGCGTCGGATTCGAAAATCTAGACTCACAGGAGAACGACCATAAGGTGCCCGAGGCAGCAATAGACCCTTGGAGACAAGTCGGCTGCAGGACGATGTATTGAATCTCGACGCAATTTGAGGGTTCCATCGTCATTAGGAGGCCTGAACGTTACAATTAACTATCTTTTTGCTTCGGATTCGAAAACCTAGACTTACAAGAGAAAGACCATAAGGTGCCCGAGGCAGCATTAGACCCTTGGAGACAAGTCGGCTGGAAGACGATGTATTGAATTTCGACGCAATTTGAGTGTTCCATCGTCATTAGGAGGCCCTAAACGTTACAATAACTATCATTTTTGCGTCGGATTCGATAATCTAAACTCACAGGTGAACGACCATAAGGTGCCCGAGGCAGCATCAGACCCTTGGAGACAAGTCGGCTGGAGGCCGATGTATTGAATGTCGACGCAATTTGAGTGTTCCATCGTCATTAGAAGGCCCTGAACGTTACAATTAACTATGATTTTTGCGTCGGATTCGAATATGTAGACTCACAGGAGAACGACCATAAGGTGCCCGAGGCAGCAATAGACCCTTGGAGACAAGTCGGCTGGAGGCCGATGTATTGGATCGCGACGCAATTTGAGTGTTCCATCGTCACTAGGAGGAACTGAATGTTACAATTAACTATCAGTTTTTCGTCGGATTCGAAAATCTAGACTTACAGCAGACGGACCATTTGGTGCCCGAGGCAGTAATATCCCCTTGGAGACAAATCGGCTGGAGGACGATGTATTGAATCTCGACGCAATTAGAGTGTCCCATCGGCATTAGGAGGCCCTGAACGTTACAATTAACTATCAGTTTTGCGTCGGATTCGAAAATCTAGACTCACAGGAGAAGGATCATATTATGCCCGAGACAGCAATATCCCCTTGGAGACAAGTCGGCTGGAGGCCGATGTATTGAATCTCGACGCAATTTGAGTGTTGCATCGTCATTAGGAGGCCCTGAACGTTACAATTAACTATCAGTTTCGTGTCGGTTTCAAAAATCCAGACTCACAGGAGACGGACCATTTGGTGCCCGAGGCAGCAATATCCCCTTGGAGACAAGTCCGCAGGAGGTCGATGTATTGAATCTCGACGCAATTTGAGTGTTCCATCGCCAATAGGAGGCCCTGAACGTTACAATTAACTATGAGTTTTGCGTCGGATTCGAAAACGTAGAATCACCGGAGACGGACCATGTGGTGCCCGAGGCAGCGATATCCCCTTGGACACAAGTCGGCTGGAGGCCGATGTATTGAATCTCGACGCAATTTGAGTGTTCCATCGTCTTTACAAGGCCCGGAACGTTACAATTAACTATCATTTTTGCGTCGGATTCGGAAATCTAGACTCACAGGAGAACGACCATAAGGTGCCCAAGGCAGCAATATCCCCTTGGAGACAAATCAGCTGGAGGACGATGTATTGAATCTCGACGCAATTTGAGAGTTCTATCGTCAACATGAGGCGCTGAACGTTACTATTCACTATCATTTTTGCGTCGGATTCGAAAATCTGGACTCACAGGAGAAGGATGATATGGTGCCCGAGACAGCAATATCCCCTTGGAGACAAGTCGGCTGGAGGTCGATGTATTGAATCTCGACGCAATTTGAGTGTTCAATCGTCAATAGGAGGCCCTGAACGTTACAATTAACTATGAGTTTTGCGTCGGATTCGAAAACGTAGAATCACCGGAGACGGACCATGTGGTGCCCGAGGCAGCGATATCCAGTTGGAGACAAGTCGGCTGGAGGCCGATGTCTTGAATCTCGACGCAATTTGAGTGTTCCATCGTCATTAGGAAGCCCTAAACGTTACAATTAACTATCATTTTTGCGTCGGATTCGAAAATCTAGACTCACAGGAGAACGACCAGAAGGTGCCCGAGGCAGCAATAGACCCTTGGAGACAAGTCGGCTGGAGGACGATGTATTGAATCTCGACGCAATTTGAGAGTTCCATCGTCATTAGGAGGCCCTGAACGTAGCAATTAACTATCTTTTTTGCTTCGGATTCGAAAACCTAGACTTACAAGAGAAAGACCATAAGGTGCCCGAGGCAGCTTTAGACCCTTGGAGACAAGTCGGCTGGAGGACGATATATTGATCTCGACGCAATTTGAGTGTTCCATCGTCATTAGGAGGCCCTAAACGTTACAATTAACTATCATTTTTGCGTCGGATTCGATAATCTAAACTCACAGGTGAACGACCATAAGGTGCCCGAGGCAGCAACAGACCCTTGGAGACAAGTCGGCTGGAGGCCTATGTATTGAATCTCGACGCAATTTGAGTGTTCCATCGTCATTACAAGGCCCTGAACGTTACAATTAACTATCATTTTTGCGTCGGATTCGAAAATCTAGACTCACAGGAGAACGACCATAAGGTGCCCAAGGCAGCAATAGACCCTTGGAGACAAGTCGGCTATAGGCCGATGTATTGAATCTCGACGCAATTTGAGTGTTCCATCGTCATTAGGTGGCCCTGAACCTTACAATTAACGTTCAATTTCGCGTCGGATTCGAAAATCTAGACTCACAGGAGAAGGATCATATTGTGCCCGAGACTGCAATATCCCCTTGTATACAAGTCGACTGGAGGTCGATGTATTGACTCTCGACGCAATTTGAGTGTTCCATCGTCTTTAGGAGTCCCCTGAACGTTATAATTAACTATCATTTATCCGTCGGATTCGAAAATCTAGACTCACAGGGGAACGACGATAAGGTGCCCGAGGCAGCAATAGACCTTGGAGACAAGTCGGCTGGAAACCGATGTATTGATTCTATCCGCAATTTGAGTGTTCCATCGGCATTAGGAGGCCCTGAACGTTACAATTAACTATCATTTTTGCGTCGGATTCGATAATCTAAACCCACAGGTGAACGACCATAAGGTGCCCGAGGAAGCAACAGACCCTTGGAGACAAGTCGGCTGGAGGCGATGTATTGATTCTCGACGCAATTTGAGTGTTCCATCGCCATTACAAGGCCCTGAACGTTACAATTAACTATCATTTTTGCGTCGGATTCGAGAATCTAGACTCACAGGAAAACGACCATAAGGTGCCCGAGGCAGCAATAGACCCTTGGAGACAAGTCGGCTGGAGGCCGATGTATTGAAACTCGACGCAATTTGAGTGTTCCATCGACATTAGGAGGCCCTGAACCTTACAATTAACTATCATTTTTTCGTCGGATTCGAAAATCTAGAGTCACAGGAGAAGGATCATATTGTGCCCGAGACTGCAATATCCCTTTGGAGAGAAGTCGGCTGGAAACCGATGTATTGATTCTAGCCGCAATTTGAGTGTTCCATCGGCATTAGGAGGCCCTGAACGTTACAATTAACTATGAGTTTCGCGTCGGATTCGAAATCTAGACTCACAGGAGAACGACCATAAGGTGCCCGAGGCAGCAACAGACCCTTGGAGACAAGTCGGCTGGAGGCCGATGTATTGAATCTCGACGCAATTTGAGTGTTCCATGGGCATTAGGAGGACCTGAACCTTACAATTAACTATCAGTTTAGCGTCGGATTCAAAAATCCAGACTCACTGGAGACGGACCATATGGTGCCCGAGACAGCAATATCCCCTTGGAGACAAGTCGGCTGGAGGTCGATGTATTGAGTCTCGACGCAATTTGAGTGTTCAATCGCCAATAGGAGGACCTGAACGTTACAATTAACTATGAGTTTTGCGTCGGATTCGAAAACGTAGAATCACCGGAGACGGACCATGTGGTGCCCGAGGCAGCGATAGACCCTTGGAGACAAGTCGGCTGGAGGCCGATGTATTGAATCTCGACGGAATTTGAGTGTTCCATCGTCATTAGAAAGCCCTGAACGTTACAATTAACTATCTTTTTTTGCTTCGGATTCGAAAACCTACACTTACAAGAGAAAGACCATAAGGTTCCCGAGGCAGCATTAGACCCTTGGAGACAAGTCGGCTGGAGGACGATGTATTGAATCTCGACGCAATTTGAGTGTTCCATCGTCATTAGGGGGCCCTAAACGTTACAATTAACTATCATTTTTGCGTCGGATTCGATAATTTAAACTCACAGGTGAACGACCATAAGGTGCCCGAGGCAGCAACATACCCTTGGAGTCAAGTCGGCTGGAGGCCTATGTATTGAATCTCGACGCAATTTGAGTGTTCCATTGTCATTACAAGGCATGAACGTTACAATTAACTATCATTTTTGCGTCGGATTCGAAAATCTAGACTCACAGGAGAACGACCATAAAGTGCCCCAAGGCAGCAATAGACCCTTGGAGACAAGTCGGCCTGGAGGCCGATGTATTGATTCTCGACGCAATTTGAGTGTTCCATCGTCATTAGGAGGCCCTGAACCTTACAATTAACTGTCAGTTTCGCGTCGGATTCGAAAATCTACACTCACAGGAGAAGGATCATATTGTGCCGAGACTGCAATATCCCCTTGGATACAAGTCGACTGGAGGTCGATGTAATGACTCTCGACGCAATTTGAGTGTTCCATCGTCTTTAGGAGTCCCTGAACGTTACAATTAACTATCATTTATCCGTCGGATTCGAAAATCTAGACTCACAGGAGAACGACCATAAGGTGCCCGAGGCAGCAATAGACCCTTGGAGACAAGTCGGCTGGAAACCGATGTATTGATTCTAGCCGCAATTTGAGTGTTCCATCGGCATTAGGAGCCCTGACCGTTACAATTAACTATCATATTTGCGTCGGATTCGATAATCTAAACTCACAGGTGAACGATCATAAGGTTCCCGAGGCAGCAACAGACCCTTGGAGACAAGTCGGCTGGAGCCGATGCATTGAATCTCGACGCAATTTGAGTGTTCCATCGTCATTACAAGGCCCTGAACGTTACAATTAACTATCATTTTAGCGTCGGATTCGAGAATCTAGACTCACAGGAGAACGACCATAAGGTGCCCGAGGCAGCAATAGACCCTTGGAGACAAGTCGGCTGGAGGCCGATGTATTGAATCTCGACGCAATTTGAGTGTTCCATCGACATTAGGATGCCCTGAACCTTACAATTAACTATCATTTTTGCGTCGGATTCGAAAATCTAGAGTCACAGGAGAAGGATCATATTGTGCCCGAGACTGCAATATCCCCTTGGAGACAAGTCGGCTGGAAACCGATGTATTGATTCTAGCCGCAATTTGAGTGTTCCATCGGCATTAGCAGGCCCTGAACGTTACAATTAACTATGAGTTTTGCGTCGGATTCGAAAATCTAGACTCACAGGAGAAACGACCATAAGGTGCCCAAGGCAGCAATAGACCCTTGGAGACAAGTCGGCTGGAGGCCGATGTATTGAATCTCGACGCTATTTGAGTGTTCCATCGACATTAGGAGGCCCTGGATCTTACAATTAACTATCAGTTTAGCGTCGGATTCGAAAATCTAGACTCACAGGAGAAGGATCATATTGTGCCCGAGACTGCAATATCCCCTTGGATACAAGTCGACTGGAGGTCGATGTATTGACTCTCGACGCAATTGAGCGTTCCATCGTCTTTAGGAGTCCCTGAACGTTACAATTAACTATCATTTATCCGTCGGATTCGAAAATCTAGACTCACAGGAGAACGACCATAAGGTGCCCGAGGCAGCAATAAACCCTTGGAGACAAGTCGGCTGGAAACCGATGTATTGATTCTAGCCGCAATTTGAGTGTTCCATCGGCATTAGGAGGCCCTGAACGTTACAATTAACTATCATTTTTGCGTCGGATTCGATAATCTAAACTCACAGGGTGAACGACCAAAGAGTGCCCGAGGCAGCAACAGACCCTTGGAGACAAGTCGGCTGGAGGCCGATGTATTGAATCTCGACGCAATTTGAGTGTTCCATCGTCATTACAAGGCCCTGAACGTTACAATTAACTATCATTTTTGCGTCGGATTCGAGAATCCAGACTCACAGGAGAACGACCATAAGGTGCCCGAGGCAGCAATAGACCCTTGGAGACAGGTCGGCTGGAGGCCGATGTAATGAATCTCGACGCAATTTGAGTGTTCCATCGACATTAGGAGGCCCTGAACGTTACAATTAACTATCATTTTTGAATCGGATTCGAAAATCTAGAGTCACAGGAGAAGGATCATATTGTGCCCGAGACTGCAATATCCCCTTGGAGACAAGTCGGCTGGAAACCGATGTATTGATACTAGCCGCAATTTGAGTGTTCCATCGTCTTTAGGAGTCCCTGAACGTTACAATTAACTATCATTTATCAATCGGATTCGAAAATCTAGACTCACAGGAGAACGACCATAAGGTGCCCGAGGCAGCAACAGACCCTTGGAGACAAGTCGGCTGGAGGCCGATGCATTGAATCTCCACGCAATTTGAGTGTTCCATCGTCATTACAAGGCCCTAAACGTTACAATTAACTATTATTTTTGCGTCGGATTCGAAAATCTAGACTCACAGAAGAACGACCATAAGGTGCCCGAGGCAGCAATAGACCCTTGGAGACAAGTCGGCTGGAGGTCGATGTATTGAATCTCGACGCAATTTGAGTGTTCCATCGCCAATAGGAGGCCCTGAACGTTACAATTAACTATGAGTTTTGCGTCGGTTCGAAAACGTAGAATCACCGGACACGGACCATGTGGTGCCCGAGGCAGCGATATCCCCTTGGAGACAAGTCGGCTGGATTCCGATGTATTGAATCTCGACGCAATTTGAGTGTTCCATCGTCATTAGAAGGCCCTGAACGTTACAAGTAACTATCATTTTTGCGTCGGATTCGAAAATCTAGACTCATAGCAGAACGATCACAAGGTGACCGAGGCAGCTATTGACCCTTGGAGACAAGTCGGTTGGAAGACGATGAATTGGATCGCGACGCAAAATGAGTGTCCCATCGTCATTAGGAGGCCCTAAACGTTACAATTAACTATCATTTTTGCGACGGATTCGATAATCTAAACTCACAGGAGAACGACCATAAGGTGCCCGAGGTAGCAACAGACCCTTGGAGACAAGGTGGCTGGAGGCCGATGTATTGAATCTCGACGCAATTTGAGTGTTCCATCGTCGTTACACGGCCCTGAACGTTACAATTAACTATCATTTTTGCGTCGGATTCGAAAATCTAGACTCACAGGAGAACGACCATAAGGTGCCCGAGGCAGCAATAGACCCTTGGAGACACGTCGGCTGGAGGCCGATGTATTGAATCTCGACGCAATTTGAGTGTTCCATGGGCATTAGGAGGCCCTGAACCTTACAATTAACTATCAGTTTCGCGTCGGATTCAAAAATCCAGACTCACTGGAGACGGACCATTTGGTGCACGAGGCAGCAATATCCCCTTGGAGACAAATCAGCTGGAGGACGATGTATTGAATCTCGACGCAATTTGAGAGTTCTATCGCCAACAGGAGGCGCTGAACGTTACTATTCACTATCATTTTTGCGTCGGATTCGAAAATCTAGACTCACTGGAGAAGGATCATATGGTGCCCGAGACAGCAATATCGCCTTGGAGACAAGTCGGCTGGAGGTCGATGTATTGAATCTCGACGCAATTTGAGTGTTCAATCGCCAATAGGAGGCCCTGAACGTTACTCTTATCTATTAGTTTTGCGTCGGATTCGAAAACGTAGAATCACCGGAGAAGGACCATGTGGTGCCCGAGGCAGCGATATCCCCTTGGAGACAAGTCGGCTGGAGGCCGATGTATTGAATCTCGACGCAATTTGAGTGTTCCATCGTCATTAGAAAGCCCTGAACGTTACAATTAACTATCATTTTTGCGTCGGATTCGAAAATCTAGACTCACAGGAGAACGACCATAAGGTGCCCGAGGCAGCAATAGACCCTTGGAGACAAGTCGGCTGCAGGACGATGTATTGAATCTCGACGCAATTTGAGAGTTCCATCGTCATTAGGACGCCCTGAACGTTACAATTAACTATCTTTTTTGCTTCGGATTCGAAAACCTAGACTGACAAGAGAAAGACCATAAGGTGCCCGAGGCAGCATTAGACCTTTGGAGACAAGTCGGCTGGAGGTCGATGTATTGAATCTCGACGCAATTTGAGTGTTCCATCGTCATTAGGAGGCCCTAAACGTTACATTTAACTATCATTTTTGCGTCGGATTCGAAAATCTAGACTCACAGGAGAAGGATCATATTGTGCCCGAGACTGCAATATCCCCTTGGATACAAGTCGACTGGAGGTCGATGTATTGACTCTCGACGCATTTTGAGTGTTCCATTGTCTTTAGGAGTCCCTGAACGTTACAATTAACTATCATTTATCCGTCGGATTCGAAAATCTAGACTCACAGGAGAACGACCATAAGGTGCCCGAGGCAGCAATAGGCCCTTGGAGACAAGTCGGCTGGAAACCGATGTATTGATTCTAGCCGCAATTTGAGTGTTCCATCGGCATTAGGAGGCCCTGAACGTTACAATTAACTATGAGTTTTGCGTCGGATTCGAAAACGTAGAATCACCGGAGACGGACCATGTGGTGCCCGAGGCAGCGATATCCCCTTGGAGACAAGTCGGCTGGAGGCCGATGTATTGAATCTCGACGGAATTTGAGTGTTCCATCGTCATTAGAAAGCCCTGAACGTTACAATTAACTATCATTTTTGCGTCGGATTCGAAAATCTAGACTCACAGGAGAACGACCATAAGGTGCCCGAGGCAGCAATAGACCCTTGGAGACAAGTCGGCTGCAGGACGATGTATTGAATCTCGACGCAATTTGAGAGTTCCATCGTCATTAGGAGGCCCTGAACGTTACAATTAACTATCTTTTTTGCTTCGGATTCGAAAACCTAGACTTACAAGAGAAAGACCATAAGGTGCCCGAGGCAGCATTAGACCCTTGGAGACAAGTCGGCTGGAGGACGATGTATTGAATCTCGACGCAATTTGAGTGTTCCATCGTCATTAGGAGGCCCTAAACGTTACAATTAACTATCATTTTTGCGTCGGATTCGATAATCTAAACTCACAGGAGAACGACCATAAGGTGCCCGAGGCAGCAACAGACCCTTGGAGACAAGTCGGCTGGAGTCCGATGTATTGAATCTCGACGCTATTTGAGTGTTCCATCGTCATTACAAGGCCCTGAACGTTGCAATTAACTATCATTTTTGCGTCGGATTCGAAAATCTAGACTCACAGGAGAAGGACCATAAGGTGCCCAAGGCAGCAATAGACCCTTGGAGACAAGTCGGCTGGAGGCCGATGTATTGAATCTCGACGCTATTTGAGTGTTCCATCGATATTAGGAGGCCCTGAACGTTACAATTAACTATCATTTTTGCGTCGGATTCGAAAATCTAGACTCACAGGAGAAGGATCATATTGTGCCCGAGATTGCAATATCCTCTTGGATACAAGTCGACTGGAGGTCGATGTATTGACTCTCGACGCAATTTGAGTGTTCCATTGTCTTTAGGAGTCCCTGAACGTTACAATTAACTATCATTTATCCGTCGGATTCGAAAATCTAGACTCACAGGAGAACGACCATAAGGTGCCCGAGGCAGCAATAGGCCCTTGGAGACAAGTCGGCTGGAAACCGATGTATTGATTCTAGCCGCAATTTGAGTGTTCCATCGGCATTAGGAGGCCCTGAACGTTACAATTAACTATGAGTTTTGCGTCGGATTCGAAAACGTAGAATCACCGGAGACGGACCATGTGGTGCCCGAGGCAGCGATATCCCCTTGGAGACAAGTCGGCTGGAGGCCGATGTATTGAATCTCGACGGAATTTGAGTGTTCCATCGTCATTAGAAAGCCCTGAACGTTACAATTAACTATCATTTTTGCGTCGGATTCGAAAATCTAGACTCACAGGAGAACGACCATAAGGTGCCCGAGGCAGCAATAGACCCTTGGAGACAAGTCGGCTGCAGGACGATGTATTGAATCTCGACGCAATTTGAGAGTTCCATCGTCATTAGGAGGCCCTGAACGTTACAATTAACTATCTTTTTTGCTTCGGATTCGAAAACCTAGACTTACAAGAGAAAGACCATAAGGTGCCCGAGGCAGCATTAGACCCTTGGAGACAAGTCGGCTGGAGGACGATGTATTGAATCTCGACGCAATTTGAGTGTTCCATCGTCATTAGGAGGCCCTAAACGTTACAATTAACTATCATTTTTGCGTCGGATTCGATAATCTAAACTCACAGGAGAACGACCATAAGGTGCCCGAGGCAGCAACAGACCCTTGGAGACAAGTCGGCTGGAGGCCGATGTATTGAATCTCGACGCTATTTGAGTGTTCCATCGTCATTACAAGGCCCTGAACGTTGCAATTAACTATCATTTTTGCGTCGGATTCGAAAATCTAGACTCACAGGAGAAGGACCATAAGGTGCCCAAGGCAGCAATAGACCCTTGGAGACAAGTCGGCTGGAGGCCGATGTATTGAATCTCGACGCTATTTGAGTGTTCCATCGATATTAGGAGGCCCTGAACGTTACAATTAACTATCATTTTTGCGTCGGATTCGAAAATCTAGACTCACAGGAGAAGGATCATATTGTGCCCGAGATTGCAATATCCTCTTGGATACAAGTCGACTGGAGGTCGATGTATTGACTCTCGACGCAATTTGAGTGTTCCATCGTCTTTAAGAGTCCCTGAACGTTACAATTAACTATCATTTATCCGTCGGATTCGAAAATCTAGACTCACAGGAGAACGACCATGAGGTGCCCGAGGCAGCAATAAACCCTTGGAGACAAGTCGGCTGGAAACCGATGTATTGATTCTAGCCGAAATTTGAGTGTTCCATCGGCATTAGGAGGCAATGAACGTTACAATTGACTATCATTTTTGCGTCGGATTCGATAATCTAAACTCACAGGTGAATGACCAAAGAGTGCCCGAGGCAGCAATAAACCCTTGGAGACAAGTCGGCTGGAAACCGATGTATTGATTCTAGCCGCAATTTGAGTGTTCCATCGGCATTAGGAGGCCCTGAACGTTACAATTAACTATCATTTTTTCGTCGGATTCGATAATCTAAACTGACAGGAGACCGACCATAAGGTGTCCGAGGCAGCAACAGACCCCTTGGAGACAAGTCGGCTGGAGGCCGATGTATTGAATCTCGACGCAATTTGAGTGTTCCATCGTCATTACAAGGCCCCGAACGTTACAATTAACTATTATTTTTACGTCGGATTCGAAAATCTAGACTCACAGAAGAACGACCATAAGGTGCCCGAGGCAGCAATAGACCCTTGGAGACAAGTCGGCTGGATGTCGATGTATTGGATCGCGACGCAAAATGAGTGTCCCATCGTCATTAGGAGGCCCTAAACGTTACAATTAACTATCATTTTTGCGACGGATTCGATAATCTAAACTCACAGGAGAACGACCATAAGGTGCCCGAGGCAGCAACAGACCCTTGGAGACAAGGCGGCTGGAGGCCGATGTATTGAATCTCGACGCAATTTGAGTGTTCCATCGTCTTTACACGGCCCTGAACGTTACAATTAACCATCATTTTTGCGTCGGATTCGAAAATCTAGACTCACAGGAGAACGACCATAAGGTGCCCGAGGCAGGAATAGTCCCTTGGAGACACGTCGGCTGGAGGCCGATGTATTGAATCTCGACGCAATTTGAGTGTTCCATGGGCATTAGGAGGCCCTGAACCTTACAATTAACTATCAGTTTCGCGTCGGATTCAAAAATCCAGACTCACTGGAAACGGACCATTTGGTGCCCGAGGCAGCAATATCCCCTTGGAGACAAATCAGCTGGAGGACGATGTATTGAATCTCGACGCAATTTGAGAGTTCTATCGCCAACAGGAGGCGCTGAACGTTACTATTCACTATCATTTTTGCGTCGGATTCGAAAATCTAGACTCACTGGAGAAGGATCATATGGTGCCCGAGACAGCAATATCCCCTTGGAGACAAGTCGGCTGGAGGTCGATGTATTGAATCTCGACGCAATTTGAGTGTTCAATCGCCAATAGGAGGCCCTGAACGTTACTATTAACTATTAGTTTTGCGTCGGATTCGAAAACGTAGAATCACCGAAGACGGACCATGTGGTGCCCGAGGCAGCGATATCCCCTTGGAGACAAGTCGGCTGGAGGCCGATGTATTGAATCTCGACGCAATTTGAGTGTTCCATCGTCATTAGAAAGCCCTGAACGTTACAATTAACTATCATTTTTGCGTCGGATTCGAAAATCTAGACTCACAGGAGAACGACCATAAGGTGCCCGCGGCAGCATTAGACCTTTGGAGACAAGTCGGCTGGAGGTAGATGTATTGAATCTCGACGCAATTTGAGTGTTCCATCGTCATTAGGAGGCCCTAAACGTTACAATTAACTATCATTTTTGCGTCGGATTCGAAAATCTAGACTCACAGGAGAAGGATCATATTGTGCCCGAGACTGCAATATCCCCTTGGATACAAGTCGACTGGATGTCGATGTATTGACTCTCGACGCATTTTGAGTGTTCCATCGTCTTTAGGAGTCCCTGAACGTGACAATTAACTATCATTTATCCGTCGGATTCAAAAATCTAGACTCACATTAGAACGACCATAAGGTGCCCGAGGCAGCAATAGACCCTTGGAGACAAGTCGGCTGGAAACCGATGTATTGATTCTAGCCGCAATTTGAGTGTTCCATCGGCATTAGGAGGCCCAGAACGTTACAATTAACTATGAGTTTTGCGTCGGATTCGAAAATCTAGACTCACAGGAGAACGACCATAAGGTGCCCGAGGCAGCAATAGACCCTTGGAGACAAGTTGGCTGGAGGCCGATGTATTGAATGTCGACGCAATTTGAGTGTTCCATCGTCATTAGGAGGCCCTAAACGTTTAAATTAACTATCATTGTTGCGTCGGATTCGATAATCTAAACTCACAGGAGACCGACCATAAGGTAACCGAGGCAGCAACAGACCCTTGGAGACAAGTCGGCTGGAGGCCGATGAATTGAATCTCGACGCAATTTGAGTGTTCCATCGTTATTACAAGGCCCTGAACGTTACAATTAACTATCATTTTTGCGTCGGATTCGAAAATCTAGACTCACAGGAGAACGACCATAAGGTGCCCGAGGCAGCAATAGACCCTTGGAGACAAGTCGGCTGGAGGTCGATGTATTGAATCTTGACGCAATTTGAGTGTTCCATCGCCAATAGGAGGCCCTAAACGTTACAATTAACTATGAGTTTTGCGTCGGATTCGAAAACGTAGAATCACCGGAGACGGACCATGTGGTGCCCAAGGCAGCGATATCCCCTTGGAGACAAGTCGGCTGAAGGCCGATGGATTGAATCTCGACACAATTTGAGTGTTCCATCGTCATTAGAAGGCCCTGAACGTTACAAGTAACTATCATTTTTGCGTCGGATTCGAAAATCTAGACTCACAGCAGAACGATCACAAGGTGCCCGAGGCAGCTATTGACCCTTGGAGACAAGTCGGTTGGAGGACGATGTATTGGATCGCGACGCAAAATGAGTGTCCCATCGTCATTAGGAGGCCCTAAACGTTACAATTAACTATCATTTTTGCGACGGATTCGATAATCTAAACTCACAGGAGAACAACCATTAGGTGCCCGAGGCAGCAATAGACCCTTATAGACAAGTCGGCTGGAGGCCGATGTATTGAATCTCGGCGCAATTTGAGTGTTCCATCGTCTTTACAAGGCCCTGAACGTTACAATTAACTATCATTTTTGCGTCGGATTCGGAAATCTAGACTCACAGGAGAGCGACCATAAGGTGCCCGAGGCAGCAATGGACCCTTGGAGACACGTCGGCTGGAGGCCGATGTATTGAATCTCGACGCAATTTGAGTGTTCCATCGTCATTAGGAGGCCCTAAACGTTACAATTAACTATCATTTTTGCGTCGGATTCGATAATCTAAACTCACAGGTGAACGACCATTAGGTGCCCGAGGCAGCAACAGACCCTTGGAGACAAGTCGGCTGGAGGCCGATGTATTGAATCTCGACGCAGGTTGAGTGTTCCATCGTCATTACAAGGCCCTGAACGTTACAATTAACTATCATTTTTGCGTCGGATTCGAAGATCTAGACTCACAGGAGAAGCATCATATTGTGCCCGAGACTGCAATATCCGCTTGGATACAAGTCGACTGGAGGTCGATGTATTGACTCTCGACGCAATTTGAGTGATCCATCGTCTTTAGGAGTCCCTGAACGTTACAATTAACTATCATTTTTGCGTCGGATTCGATAATCTAAACTCACAGGAGACCGACCATAAGGTGTCCGAGGCAGCAATAGACCCTTGGAGACAAGTCGCTGGAGGTCGATGTATTGAATCTCGACGCAATTTGATTGTTCCATCGGCATTAGGGAGCCCTGAACGTTACAATTAACTATGAGTTTTGCGTCGGGTTCGAAAATCTAGACTCACAGAAGAACGACCATAAGGTGCCCGAGGCAGCAATAGACCCTTGGAGACAAATCAGCTGGAGGACGATGTATTGAATCTCTACGCAATTTGAGTGTTCCATCGTCATTAGGAGGCCCTAAACGTTACAATTAACTATCATTTTTGCGTCGGATTCGATAATCTAAACTCACAGGAGACCGACCATAAGGTGTCCGAGGCAGCAACAGACCCTTGGAGACAAGTCGGCTGGAGGCCGATGTATTGAATCTCGACGCAATTTGAGTGTTCCATCGTCATTACAAGGCCCTGAACGTTACAATTAACTATCATTTTTGCGTCGGATTCGAAAATCTAGACTCACAGGAGAACGACCATAAGGTGCCCGAGGCAGCAATAGACCCTTGGAGACAAGTCGGCTGGAGGTCGATGTATTGAATCTCGACGCAATTTGAGTGTTCCATCGCCAATAGGAGGCCCTGAACGTTACAATTAACTATGAGTTTTGCGTCGGATTCGAAAACGTAGAATCACCGGAGACGGACCATGTGGTGCCCGAGGGAGCGATATCCCCTTGGAGACAACTCGGCTGGAGGCCGATGTATTGAATCTCGACGCAATTTGAGTGTTCCATCGTCATTAGAAGGCCCTGAATGTTACAATTAACTATCATTTTTGCGTCGGATTCGAAAATCTAGACTCACAGCAGAACGATCACAAGGTGCCCGAGGCAGCTATTGACCCTTGGAGACAAGACGGTTGGAGGACGATGTATTGGATCGCGACGCAAAATGAGTGTCCCATTGTCATTAGGAGGCCCTAAACGTTACTATTAACTATAATTTTTGCGACGGATTCGATAATCTAAACTCACAGGAGAACAACCATAAGGTGCCCGAGGCAGCATCAGACCCTTGGAGACAAGTCGGCTGGAGGCCGATGTATTGAATCTCGACGCAATTTGAGTGTTCCATCGTCATTAGAAGGCCCTGAACGTTACAATTAACTATCATTTTTGCGTCGGATTCGAAAATGTAGACTCACAGGAGAACGACCATAAGGTGCCCGAGGCAGCTATAGACCCTTGGAGACAAGTCAGCTGAAGGCCGATGTATTGGATCGCGACGCAATTTGAGTGTTCCATCGTCATTAGGAGGCCCTGAATGTTACAATTAACTATCAGTTTTTCGTCGGATTCGAAAATGTAGACTTACAGGAGACGGACCATTTGGTGCCCGAGGCAGCAATATCCCCTTGGAGACAAATCGGCTGGAGGACGATGTATTGAATCTCGACGCAATTAGAGTGTTCCATCGTCATTAGGAGGCCCTGAACGTTACAATTAACTATCTTTTTTGCTTCGGATTCGAAAACCTAGACTTACAAGAGAAAGACCATAAGGTGCCCGAGGCAGCATTAGACCCTTGGAGACAAGTCGGCTGGAGGACGATGTATTGAATGTCGACGCAATTTGAGTGTTCCATCGTCATTAGGAGGCCCTAAACGTTACAATTAACTATCATTTTTGCGTCGGATTCGAAAATCTAGACTCACAGGAGAAGCATCATATTGTGCCCGAGACTGCAATATCCCCTTGGATACAAGTCGACTGGAGGTCGATGTATTGACTCTCGACGCAATTTGAGTGTTCCATCGTCTTTAGGAGTCCCTGAACGTTACGATTAACTATCATTTTTGCGTCGGATTCGATAATCTAAACTCACAGGAGACCGACCATAAAGTGTCCGAGGCAGCAACAGACCCTTGGAGACAAGTCGGCTGGAGGCCGATGTATTGAATCTCGACGCAATTTGAGTGTTCCATCGTCATTACAAGGCCCTGAACGTTACAATTAACTATCATTTATGCGTCGGATCGAAAATCTAGACTCACAGGAGAACGACCATAAGGTGCCCGAGGCAGCAATAGACCCTTGGAGACAATTTGGCTGGAGGTCGATGTATTGAATCTCGACGCAATTTGAGTGTTCCATCGCCAATGGGAGGCCCTGAACGTTACAAGTAACTATGAGTTTTGCGTCGGATTCGAAAACGTAGAATCACCGGAGACGGACCATGTGGTGCCTGAGGGAGCGATATCCCCTTGGAGACAAGTCGGCTGGAGGCCGATGTATTGAATCTCGACGCAATTTGAGTGTTCCATCGTCATTAGAAGGCCCTGAATGTTACAATTAACTATCATTTTTGCGTCGGATTCGAAAATCTAGACTCACAGCAGAACGATCACAAGGTGCCCGAGGCAGCTATTGACCCTTGGAGACAAGTCGGTTGGAGGCCGATGTATTGAATCTCGACGCAATTTGAGTGTTCCATCGGCATTAGGAGGCCCTGAACGTTACAGTTAACTATCATTTTAGCGTCGGATTCGAAAATCTACTAACAGGAGAACGACCATCAGGTGCCCGAGGCTGCAATAGACTCTTGGAGACATGTCGGCTGAAGGTCGATGTATTGAATCTCGACGCAATTTGAGTGTTCCATCGCCAATACGAGGCCCTGAGCGTTACAATTAACTATGAGTTTTGCGTCGGATTCGATAACCTAAACTCACAGGAGACCGACCATAAGGTGTCCGAGGCAGCAACAGACACTTGGAGACATGTCGGCTGGAGGCCGATGTATTGAATCTCGACGCAATTTGAGTGTTCCATCGTCATTACAAGGCCCTGAACGTTACAATTAACTATCATTTTTGCGTCGGATTCGAAAATCTAGACTCACAGGAGAACGACCATAAGGTGCCCGAGGCAGCAATAGACCCTTGGAGACAAGTCGGCTGGAGGTCGATGTATTGAATCTCGACGCAATTTGAGTGTTCCATCGCCAATAGGAGGCCCTGAACGTTACAATTAACTATGAGTTTTGCGTCGGATTCGAAAACGTAGAATCACCGGAGACGGACCATGTGGTGCCCGAGGGAGCGATATCCCCTTGGAGACAAGTCGGCTGGAGGCCGATGTATTGAATCTCGACGCAATTTGAGTGTTCCATCGTCATTAGAAGGCCCTGAATGTTACAATTAACTATCATTTTTGCGTCGGATTCGAATATCTAGACTCACAGCAGAACGATCTCAAGGTGCCCGAGGCAGCTATTGTCCCTTGGAGACAAGACGGTTGGAGGACGATGTATTGGATCGCGACGCAAAATGAGTGTCCCATTGTCATTAGGAGGCCCTAAACGTTACTATTAACTATCATTTTTGCGACGGATTCGATAATCTAAACTCACAGGAGAACAACCATAAGGTGCCCGAGGCAGCATCAGACCCTTGGAGACAAAACGGCTGGAGGCCGATGTATTGAATCTCGACGCAATTTGAGTGTTCCATCGTCATTAGAAGGCCCTGAACGTTACAATTAACTATCATTTTTGCGTCGGATTCGAAAATGTAGACTCACAGGAGAACGACCATAAGGTGCCCGAGGCAGCTATAGACCCTTGGAGACAAGTCGGCTGAAGGCCGATGTATTGGATCGCGACGCAATTTGAGTGTTCCATCGTCATTAGGAGGCCCTGAATGTTACAATTAACTATCAGTTTTTCGTCGGATTCGAAAATGTAGACTTACAGGAGACGGACCATTTGGTGCCCGAGGCAGCAATATCCCCTTGGAGACAAATCGGCTGGAGGACGATGTATTGAATCTCGACGCAATTAGAGTGTTCCATCGTCATTAGGAGGCCCTGAACGTTACAATTAACTATCTTTTTTGCTTCGGATTCGAAAACCTAGACTTACAAGAGAAAGACCATAAGGTGCCCGAGGCAGCATTAGACCCTTGGAGACAAGTCGGCTGGAGGACGATGTATTGAATGTCGACGCAATTTGAGTGTTCCATCGTCATTAGGAGGCCCTAAACGTTACAATTAACTATCATTTTTGCGTCGAATTCGATAATCTAAACTCACAGGTGAACGACCATAAGGTGCCCCAGGCAGCAACAGACCCTTGGAGACAAGTCGGCTGGAGGCCGATGTATTGAATCTCGACTCAATTTGAGTGTTCCATCGTCATTACAAGGCCCTGAACGTTACAATTAACTATCATTTTTGCGTCGGATTCGAAAATCTAGACTCACAGGAGAAGCATCATATTGTGCCCGAGACTGCAATATCCCCTTGGATACAAGTCGACTGGAGGTCGATGTATTGACTCTCGAAGCAATTTGAGTGTTCCATCGTCTTTAGGAGTCCCTGAACGTTACGATTAACTATCATTTTTGCGTCGGATTCGATAATCTAAACTCACAGGAGACCGACCATAAAGTGTCCGAGGCAGCAACAGACCCTTGGAGACAAGTCGGCTGGAGGCCGATGTATTGAATCTCGACGCAATTTGAGTGTTCCATCGTCATTACAAGGGCCTGAACGTTACAATTAACTATCATTTTTGCGTCGGATCGAAAATCTAGACTCACAGGAGAACGACCATAAGGTGCCCGAGGCAGCAATAGACCCTTGGACACAAGTCGGCTGGAAACCGATGTTTTGATTCTAGCCGCAATTTGAGTGTTCCATCGGCATTAGGAGGCCCTGAACGTAACAATTAACTATCATTTTTGCGTCGGATTGGAAAATCTAGACTCACAGCAGAACGATCACAAGGTGCCCGAGGCAGCTATTGACCCTTGGAGACAAGTCGGTTGGAGGACGATGTATTGGATCGCGACGCAATATGAGTGTCCCATCGTCATTATGTGACCCTAAACGTTACAATTAACCATCATTTTTGCGTCGGATTCGATAATCTAAACTCACAGGAGAACGACCATAAGGTGCCCGAGGCAGCAACAGACCCTTGGAGACAAGTCGGCTGGAGGCCGATGTATTGAATCTCGACGCAATTTGAGTGTTCCATCGTCTTTACAAGGCCCTGAACGTTACAATTAACTATCATTTTTGCGTCGGATTCGAAAATCTAGACTCACAGGAGAACGACCATAAGGTGCCCGAGGCAGCAATAGACCCTTGGAGACACGTCGGCTGGAGGCCGATGTATTGAATCTCGTCGCAATTTGAGTGTTCCATCGGCATTATGAGGCCCAGAACGTTACATTTAACTATCATTTTAGCGTCGGATTCGAAAATCTACTAACAGGAGAACGACCATAAGGTGCCCGAGGCAGCAATAGACCCTTGGAGACAAGTCGGCTGGAGGTCGATGTATTTAATCTCGACGCAATTTGAGTGTTCCATCGCCAATAGGAGGCCCTGAACGTTACAATTAACTATGAACTTTGCGTCGGATTCGAAAACGTAGAATCACAAAGACGGACCATGTGGTGCCCGAGGCACCGATATCCCATTGGAGACAAGTTGGCTGGAGGCCGATGTATTGAATCTCGACGCAATTTGAGTGTTCCATCGTCATTAGAAGGCCCTGAACGTTACAATTAACTATCATTTTTGCGTCGGATTCGAAAATGTAGACTCACAGGAGAACGACCATAAGGTGCCCGAGGCAGCAATAGACCCTTGGAGACAAGTCGGCTGGAGGCCGATGTATTGAATCTCGACGCAATTTGAGTGTTCCATCGCCAATAGGAGGCCCTGAATGTTACAATTAACTATGAGTTTTGCGTTGGATTCGAAAACGAAGAATCACCGGAGACGGACCATGTGGTGCCCGAGGCAGCGGTATCCCCTTGGAGACAAGTCGGCTGGAGGCCGATGTATTGAATCTCGACTCAATTTGAGTGTTCCATCGTCATTAGAAGGCCCTGAACGTAACAATTAACTATCATTTTTGCGTCGGATTCGAAAATCTAGACTTACAAAAGAACGACTATAAGGTGCCCGAGGCAGCAATAGACCCTTGGAGACAAGTCGACTGGAGGCCGATGTATTGGATCGCGACGCAATTTGAGTGTTCCATCGTCTTTACAAGGCCCTGAACGTTACAATTAACTATCATTTTTGCGTCGGATTCGATAATCTAAACTCACAGGAGAACGACCATAAGGTGCCCGAAGCAGCAATAGACCCTTGGAGACAAGTTGGCTGGAGGCCGATGTATTGAATCTCGATGCAATTTGAGTGTTCCATCGGCATTAGGAGGCCCTGAACGTTACAGTTAACTATCATTTTTGCGTCGGATTCGAAAATCTACTAACAGGAGAACGACCATAAGGTGCCCGAGGCTGCGATAGACCCTTGGAGACAAGTCGGCTGGAGGCCGATGTATTGAATCTCGACGCAATTTGAGTGTTCCATCGCCAATAGGAGGCCCTGAACGTTACAAATAACTACGAGTTTTGCGTCGGATTCGAAAACGTAGAATCACAAAGACGGACCATGTGGTGCCCGAGGCCCCTTGGAGACAAGTTGGCTAAAGGCCGATGTAATGAATCTCGACGCAATTTGAGTGTTCCATCGTCATTAGAAGGCCCTGAACGTTACAATTAACTATCATTTTTGCGTCGGATTCGAAAATCTAGACTCACAGGAGAACGACCATAAGGTGCCCGAGGCAGCAATAGACCCTTGGAGACAAGTCGGCTGGAGGTCGATGTATTGAATCTCGACGCAATTTGAGTGTTCCATCGCCAATAGGTGGCCCTGAACGTTACAATTAACTATGAGTTTTGCGTCGGATTCGAAAACGTAGAATCACCGGAGACGGACCATGTGGTGCCCGAGGCACAAGTCGGCTGGAGGCCGATGTATTGAATCTCGAAGCAATTTGAGTGTTCCATCGTCATTAGAAGGCCTTGAACGTTTCAATTAACTATCAGTTTTGCGTCGAATTAGAAAATCTAGACTCACGGCAGAACGATCACAAGGTGCCCTAGGCAGCTGTTGACCCATGGAGACAAGTCGGTTGGAGGACGATGTATTTAATCGCGACGCAAAATGAGTGTCCCATCGTCATTAGGAGGCCCTAAACGTTACAATTAACTATCATTTTTGCGTCGGATTCGATAATCTAAACTCACAGGAGAACGACCACAAGGTGCCCGAGGCAGCAACAGACCCTTGGAGACAAGTCGGCTGGAGGCCGATGTACTGAATCTCGACGCAATTTGAGTGTTCCATCGTAATTACAAGGCCCTGAACGTTACAATTAACTATCATTTTTGCGTCGGATTCGAAAATCTAGACTCGCAGGAGAACGACCATAAGGTGCCCGAGGCAGCAATAGACCCTTGGAGACAAGTCAGCTGGAGGTCTATGTATTGAATCTCGACGCAATTTGAGTGTTCCATCGTCATTAGAAGGCCCCGAACGTTACAATTAACTATCATTTTTGCGTCGGATTCGAAAATGTAGAATCACAGGAGAACGACCATAAGGTGCCCGAGACAGCAATATCCTCTTGGAGACAAGTCGGCTGGAGGCCGATGTATTGAATCTCGACGCAATTTGAGTGTTCCATCGGCATTAGGAGGTCCTGAACGTTACAATTAACTATCACTTTTGCGTCGGATTCGAAAATCTAGACTCACAGGAGAACGACCATAAGGTGCCCGAGGCAGCAATAGACCCTTGGAGACAAGTCGGCTGGAGGTCGATGTATTGAATCTCGACGCAATTTGAGTGTTCCATCGCCAATAGGTGGAGCTGAACGTTACAATTAACTATGAGTTTTGCGTCGGATTCGAAAACGTAGAATCCCCGTAGACGGACCATGTGGTGCCCGAGGCAGCGATATCCCCTTGGAGACAAGTCGGCTGGAGGACGATGTATTGAATCTCGACGCAATTTGAGTGTCCCATCGTCATTAGGAGGCCCTAAACGTTACAATTAACTATCATTTTTGCGTCGGATTCGATAATCTAAACTCACAGGAGAACGACCACAAGGTGCCCGAGGCAGCAACAGACCCTTGGAGACAAGTCGGCTGGAGGCCGATGTACTGAATCTCGACGCAATTTGAGTGTTCCATCGTAATTACAAGGCCCTGAACGTTACAATTAACTATGATTTTTGCGTCGGATTCGAAAATCTAGACTCACAGGAGAACGACCATAAGGTGCCCGAGGCAGCAATAGACCCTTGGAGACAAGTCAGCTGGAGGTCTATGTATTGAATCTCGACGCAATTTGAGTGTTCCATCGTCATTGAGAGGCCCTGAACGTTACAATTAACTATCATTTTTGCGTCGGATTCGAAAATGTAGAATCACAGGAGAACGACCATAAGGTGCCCGAGACAGCAATATCCCCTTGGAGACAAGTCGGCTGGAGGCCGATGTATTGAATCTCGACGCAATTTGAGTGTTCCATCGGCATTAGGAGGTCCTGAACGTTACAATTAACTATCACTTTTGCGTCGGATTCGAAAATCTAGACTCACAGGAGAACGACCATAAGGTGCCCGAGGCAGCAATAGACCCTTGGAGACAAGTCGTCTGGAGGTCGATGTATTGAATCTCGACGCAATTTGAGTGTTCCATCGCCAATAGGTGGCCCTGAACGTTACAATTAACTACGAGTTTTGCGTCGGATTCGAAAACGTAGAATCCCCGTAGACGGACCATGTGGTGCCCGAGGCAGCGATATCCCCTTGGAGACAAGTCGGCTGGAGGACGATGTATTGAATCTCGACGCAATTTGAGTGTCCCGTCGTCATTAGGAGGCCCTAAACGTTACAATTCACTATCATTTTTGCGTCGGATTCGATAATCTAAACTCACAGGAGAACGACCATAAGGTGCCTGAGGCAGCAACAGACGCTTGGAGACAAGTCGGCTGGAGGCCGATGTATTGAATCTCGACGCAATTTGAGTGTTCCATCGTCATTAGGAGGCCCTAAACGTTACAATTAACTATCATTTTTGCGTCGGACTCGATAATCTAAACTCACAGGAGAACGACCATAAGGTGCCCGAGGCAGCAACAGACCCTTGGAGACAAGTCGGCTGGAGGCCGATGTATTGAATCTCGACGCAATTTGAGTGTTCCATCGTCATTACAAGGCCCTGAACGTTACAATTAAGTATCATTTTTGCGTCGGATTCGAAAATCTAGACTCACAGGAGAACGACCATAAGGTGGCCGAGGCAGCAATAGACCCTTGGAGACAAGTCGGCTGGAGGCCGATGTATTGGATCGCGAGGCAATTTGAGTGATCCATCGTCATTAGGAGGCCCTGAATGTTACAATTAACTATCAGTTTTTCGTCGGATTCGAAAATCTAGACTTACAGCAGACGGACCATTTGGTGGTCGAGGCAGCAATAGACCCTTGGAGACAAATCGGCTCGAGGACGATGTATTGAATCTCGACGCAATTTGAGTGTTCCATCGCCAATAGGAGGCCCTGAACGTCACAATTAACTATGAGTTTTGCGTCGGATTCGAAAACGTAGAATCACCGGAGACGGACCATGTGGTGCCCGAGGCAGCGATATCCCCTTGGAGACAAGTCGGCTGGAGGCCGATGTAATGAATCTTGACGCAATTTGAGTGTTCCATCGTCATTAGAAGGCCCTAAACGTTACAATTAACTATCTATTTTGAGTCGGATTCGAAAATCTAGACTTACAAGAGAACGACCATTGCCCGAGGCAGCAATAGACCCTTGGAGACAAGTCGGCTGGAGGCCGATGTATTGGATCGCGACGCAATTTGAGTGTTCCATCGTCATTAGGAGGACCTGAATGTTACAATTAACTATCAGTTTTTCGTCGGATTCGAAAATCTAGACTTACAGCAGACGGACCATTTGGTGCCCGAGGCAGCAATAGACCCTTGGAGACAAATCGGCTGGAGGACGATGTATTGAATCTCGACGCAATTTGAGTGTTCCATCGGCATTAGGAGGCCCTGAACGTTACAATTAACTATCATTTTTGCGTCGGATTCGAAAATCTAGACTCACAGGAGAAGGATCATATGGTGCCCGAGACAGCAATATCCCCTTGGAGACAAGTCCGCTGGAGGCCGATGTATTGATTCTCGACGCAATTTGAGTGTTCCATCGTCATTAGGAGGCCCTGAACCTTACAATTAACTATCAGTTTCGCGTCGGATTCAATAATCCAGACTCACTGGAGACGGACCATTTGGTGCCCGAGGCAGCAATATCCCCTTGGATGCAAATCAGCTGGAGGCCGATGTATTGAATCTCGACGCAATTTGAGATTTCTATCGTCATCAGGAGACGCTGAACGTCACTATTCACTATCATTTTTGCGTCGGAGTCGAAAATCTAGACTCACAGGAGAAGGATCATATGGTGCCCGAGACAGCAATATCCCCTTGGAGACAAGTCCGCTGGATGCCGATGTATTGAATCTCGACGCAATTTGTGTGTTCCATCGTCATTAGGAGGCCCTGAACGTTACAATTAACTATCATTTTTGCGTCGGATTCGATAATCTAAACCCACAGGAGAACGACCATAAGGTGCCCGAGGCAGCAACAGACCCTTGGAGACAAGTCGGCTGTAGGCCGATGTATTGAATCTCGACGCAGTTTGAGTGTCCCATCGTCATTAGGAGGCCCTGAACGTTACAATTAACTATCATTTTTGCGTCGGATTCTAAAATCTAGACTTACAAGAGAACGACCATAAGGTGCCCGAGTCAGCATTAGACCCTTGGAGACAAGTCGGCTGGAGGACGATGTATTGAATCTAGACGCAATTTGATTGTCCCATCGTCATTAGGAGGCCCTAAACTATACAATTAACTATCATTTTTGCGTCGGATTCGATAATCTAAACTCACAGGAGAACCGACCATAAGGTGCCCGAGGCAGCAACAGACCCTTGGAGACAAGTCGGCTGGAGGCCGATGTATTGAATCTCGAGGCAATTTGAGTGTTCGATCGTCATTAGGAGGCCCTAAACGTTACAATGAACTATCATTTTAGCGTCGGATTCGAAAATCTACTAACAGGAGAACGACCATAAGGTACCCGAGGGAGCAATAGACCCTTGGAGACAAGTCGGCTGTAGGCCGATGTATTGAATCTCGACGCAATTTGAGTGTCCCATCGTCATTAGGAGGCCCTGAACGTTACAATTAACTATCATTTTTGCGTCGGATTCTAAATTCTAGACTCACAAGAGAACGACCATAAGGTGCCCGAGGCAGCATTAGACCCTTGGAGACAAGTCGGCTGGAGGCCGATGTATTGAATCTAGACGCAATTTGGGTGTTCCATCGGCATTAGAAGGCCCTGAACGTTACAATTAACTATCATTTTTGCGTCGGATTCGAAAATGTAGACTCACAGGAGAACGACCATAAGGTGCCCGAGACAGCAATATCCCCTTGGAGACAAGTCGGCTGGAGGCCGATGTATTGAATCTCGACGCAATTTGAGTGTTCCATCGGCATTAGGAGGCCCTGAACGTTACAATTAACTATCATTTTTGCGTCGGATTCGAAAATCTAGACTCACAGAAGAACGATCACAATGTGCCCGAGGCAGCTATTGACCCTTGGAGACAAGTCGGTTGGAGGACGATGTATTGGATCGTGACGCAAAATGAGTGTCCCATCGTCATTAGGAGGCCCTAAACGTTACAATTAACTATCATTTTTGCGTCGGATTCGATAATCTAAACTCACAGGAGAACGACCATAAGGTGCCCGAGGCAGCAACAGACCCTTGGAGACAAGTCGGCTGGAGGCCGATGTATTGAATCTCGACGCAATTTGAGTGTTCCATCGTCATTACAAGGCCCTGAACGTTACAATTAACTATCATTTTTGCGTCGGATTCGAAAATCTAGACTCACAGGAGAACGACCATAAGGTGCCCGAGGCAGCAATAGACCCTTGGAGATAAGTCGGCTGGAGGCCGATGTATTGAATCTCGACGCAATATGAGTGTTCCATCGCCAATAGGAGGCCCTGAACGTTACAATTAACTATGAGTTTTGCGTCGGATTCGAAAACGTAGAATCACCGGAGACGGACCATGTGGTGCCCGAGGCAGCGATATCCCCTTGGAGACAAGTCGGCTTGAGGCCGATGGAAAGAATCTTGACGCAATTTAAGTGTTCCATCGACATTAGAATGCCCTGAACGTTACAATTAACTATCATTATTGCGTCGGATTCGAAAATCTAGACTTACAAGAGAACGACCATAAGGTGCCCGAGGAAGCAATAGACCCTTGGAGACAAGTCGGCTGGAGGCAGATGTATTGGATAGCGACGCAATGTGAGTGTTCCATCGGCATTAGGAGGCCCTGAACGTTACAATTAACTATCATTTTTGCGTCGGATTCGAAAATCTAGACTCACAGGAGAACGACCATAAGGTGCTGAGGCAGCATTAGACCCTTGGAGACAAGTCGGCTTGAGGACGATGTATTGGATCTCGACGCAATTTGAGAGTTCTATCGTCATCAGGAGGCGCTGAACGTTACTATTCACTATCATTTTTGTGTCGGATTCGAAAATCTAGACTCACAGGAGAAGGATGATATGGTGCCCGAGACAGCAATATCCCCATGGAGACAAGTCCTCTGGATGCCGATGTATTGAATCTCGACGCAATTTGAGTGTTCCATCGTCATTAAGAGGCCCTGAGCATTACATTTAACTATCAGTTTTGCGTCGGATTCTAAAATCTTGACTCACAGGAGATCGACCTTACAATGCCCGATGCTGCAATAGACCCTCGGAGACAAGTCGGCTGGAGGACGATGTATTGAATCTCGACGCAATTTGAGAGTTCCATCGTCATTAGGAGGCCCTGAACGTTACAATTAACTATCATTTTTGCGTCGGATTCGAAAATCTAGACAAACAAGAGAACGACCATAAGGTGCCCGAGGCAGCATTACGCCCTTGGAGACAAGTCGGCTGGAGGACGATGTATTGAATCTCGACGCAATTTGAGTGTCCCATCGTCATTAGGAGGCCCTAAACGTTACAATTAACTATCATTTTTGCGTCGGATTCGATAATCTAAACTCACACGAGAACGACCATAAGGGGCCCGAGGCAGCAACAGACCCTTGGAGACAAGTCGGCTGGAGGCCGATGCATTGAATCTCGACGCAATTTGAGTGTTCCATCTAAAATAGGAGGCCCTGAACGTTACAATTAACTATGAGTTTTGCGTCGGATTCGAAAACGTAGAATCACCGGAGACGGACCATGTGGTGCCCGAGGCAGCGATATCCCCTTGGAGACAAGTCGGCTTGAGGCCGATGTAATGAATCTTGACGCAATTTGAGTGTTCCATCGTCATTACAAGGCCCTGAACGTTACAATTAACTATCATTTTTGCGTCGGATTCGAAAATCTAGACTCACAGGAGAACGACCATAAGGTGCCCGAGGCAGCAATAGACCCTTGGAGACAAGTCGGCTGGAGGCCGATGTATTGAATCTCGACGCAATTTGAGTGTTCCATCGCCAATAGAAGGCCCTGAACGTTACAATTAACTATGAGTTTTGCGTCGGATTCGAAAACGTAGAATCACCGGAGACGGACCATGTGGTGCCCGAGGCAGCGATATCCCCTCGGAGACAAGTCGGCTTGAGGCCGATGGAATAAATCTTGACGCAATTTAAGTGTTCCATCGTCATTAAAAGGCCCTGAATGTTACAATTAACTATCATTTTTGCGTCGGATTCGAAAATCTAGACTTACAAGAGAACGACCATAAGGTGCCCGAGGCAGCAATAGACCCTTGGAGACAAGTCGGCTGGAGGCAGATGTATTGGATCGCGACGCAATGTGAGTGTTCCATCGGCATTAGGAGGCCCTGAACGTTACAATTAACTATCATTTTTGCGTCGGATTTGAAAATCTAGACTCACAGGAGAACGACCATAAGGTGCTGAGGCAACATTAGACCCTTGGAGACAAGTCGGCTGGAGGACGATATATTGGATCTCGACGCAATTTGAGAGTTCTATCGTCATCAGGAGGCGCTGAACGTTACTATTCACTATCATTTTTGTGTCGGATTCGAAAATCTAGACTCACAGGAGAAGGATGATATGGTGCCCGAGACAGCAATATCCCCTTGGAGACAAGTCCTCTGGATGCCGATGTATTGAATCTCGACGCAATTTGAGTGTTCCATCGTCATTAAGAGGCCCTGAGCATTACATTTAACTATCATTTTTGCGTCGGATTCGAAAATCTAGACTCACAGGAGTACGACCATAAGGTGCTGAGGCTTCATTAGACCCTTGGAGACAAGTCGGCTGGAGGACGATGTATTGGATATCGACGCAATTTGAGTGTTCCATCGCCAATAGGAGGCCCTGAACGTTACAATTAACTATCAGTTTTGCGTCGGATTCGAAAATCTAGACTCACAGGAGACGGACCACATGGAGCCCGAGGCAACAATATCCCCTTGTAGACAAGTCGGCTGGAGGTCGATGTATTGAATCTCGACGCAATTTGAGTGTTCCATCGTCATTAGGAAGCCCTGAACGTTACAATTAACAATCAGTTTCGTGTCGGATTCGAAAATCTAGACTCACATGAGAGCGAACATAAGAGGCCGGAGCAGTAATATCCCCTTGGAGACAAGTCGGCTGGAGGACGATGTATTGAATCTCGACGCAATTTGAGTGTCCCATCGTCATTAGGAGGCCCTAAACGTTTCAATTAACTATCATTTTTGCGTCGGATTCGATAATCTAAACTCACAGGAGAACGACCATAAGGTGCCCGAGGCAGCAACAGACCCTTGGAGACTAGTCGGCTGGAGGCCGATGTATTGAATCTCGACGCAATTTGAGTGTTCCATCGTCATTACAAGGCCCTGAACGTTACAATTAACTATCATTTTTGCGTCGGATTCGAAAATCTCGACTCACAGGAGAACGACCATAAGGTGCCCGAGGCAGCAATAGACCCTTGGAGACAAGTCGGCTGGAGGCCGATGTATTGAATCTCGACGCAATTTGAGTGTTCCATCGCCTATAGGAGGCCCTGAACGTTACAATTAACTATGAGTTTTGCGTCGGATTCGAAAACGTAGAATCACCGGAGACGGACCATGTGGTGCCCGAGGCAGCGATATCCCCTTGGAGACAAGTTGGCTTGAGGCCGATGTAATGAATCTTGACGCAATTTGAGTGTTCCATCGTCATTAGAAGGCCCTGAACGTTGCAATTAACTATGAGTTTTGCGTCGGATTCGAAAATCTAGACTCACAGGAGAACGACGATAATGTGCCCGAGGCAGCAATAGACCCTTGGAGACAAGTCGGCTGGAGGCCGATGTATTGAATCTCGAGGCAATTTGAGTGTTCGATCGTCATTAGGAGGCCCTAAACGTTTCAATGAACTATCATTTTAGCGTCGGATTCGAAAATCTACTAACAGGAGAACGACCATAAGGTACCCGAGGGAGCAATAGACCCTTGGAGACAAGTCGGCTGTAGGCCGATGTATTGAATCTCGACGCAATTTGAGTGTCCCATCGTCATTAGGTGGCCCTGAACGTTACAATTAACTATCATTTTTGCGTCGGATTCTAAAATCTAGACTTACAAGAGAACGACCATAAGGTGCCCGAGGCAGCATTAGACCCTTGGAGACAAGTCGGCTGGAGGACGATGTATTGAACCTAGACGCAATTTGAGTGTTCCATCGTCATTACAAGGCCCTGAACGTTACAATTAACTATCATTTTTGCGTCGGATTCGAAAATGTAGACTCACAGGAGAACGACCATAAGGTGCCCGAGACAGCAATATCCCCTTGGAGACAAGTCGGCTGGAGGCCGGTGTATTGAATCTCAACGCAATTTGAGTGTTCCATCGGCATTAGGAGGCCCTGAACGTTACAATTAACTATCATTTTTGCGTCGGATTCGAAAATCTAGACTCACAGCAGAACGATCACAATGTGCCCGAGGCAGCTATTGACCCTTGGAGACAAGTCGGTTGGAGGACGATGTATTGGATCGTGACGCAAAATGAGTGTCCCATCGTCATTAGGAGACCATAAACGTTACAATTAACTATCATTTTTGCGTCGGATTCGATAATCTAAACTCACAGGAGAAGGACCATAAGGTGCCCGAGGCAGCAACAGACCCTTGGAGACAAGTCGGCTGGAGGCCGATGTATTGAATCTCGACGCAATTTGAGTGTTCCATCGTCATTACAAGGCCCTGAACGTTACAATTAACTATCATTTTTGCGTCGGATTTGAAAATCTAGACTCACAGGAGAACGACCATAAGGTGCCCGAGGCAGCAATAGACCCTTGGAGACAAGTCGGCTGGAGGCCGATGTATTGAATCTCAACGCAATTTGAGTGTTCCATCGCCAATAGGAGGCCCTGAACGTTACAATTAACTATGAGTTTTGCGTCGGATTCGAAAACGTAGAATCACCGGAGACGGACCATGTGGTGCCCGAGGCTGCGATATCCCCTTGGAGACAAGTCGGCTTGAGGCCGATGGAATGAATCTTGACGCAATTTAAGTGTTCCATCGTCATTAGAAGGCCCTGAACGTTACAATTAACTATCATTTTTGCGTCGGATTCGAAAATCTAGACTTACAAGAGAACGACCATAAGGTGCCCGAGGCAGCAATAGACCCTTGGAGACAAGTCGGCTGGAGGCAGATGTATTGGATCGCGACGCAATGTGAGTGTTCCATCGGCATTAGGAGGCCCTGAACGTTACAATTAACTATCATTTTTGCGTCGGATTCGAAAATCTAGACAAACAAGAGAACGACCATAAGGTGCCCGAGGCAGCATTACACCCTTGGAGACAAGTCGGCTGGAGGCCGATGCATTGAATCTCGACGCAATTTGAGTGTTCCATCTAAAATAGGAGGCCCTGAACGTTACAATTAACTATCAGTTTTGCGTCGGATTCGAAAATCTAGACTCACAGGAGACGGACCACATGGAGCCCGAGGCAGCAATATCCCCTTGTAGACAAGTCGGCTGGAGGACGATGTATTGAATCTCGACGCAATTTGAGTGTCCCATCGTCATTAGGAGGCCCTAAACGTTTCATTTTTGCGTCGGATTCGATAATCTAAACTCACAGGAGAACGACCATAAGGTGCCCGAGGCAGCAACAGACCCTTGGAGACAAGTCGGCTGGAGGCCGATGTATTGAATCTCGACGCAATTTGAGTGTTCCATCGTCATTACAAGGCCCTGAACGTTACAATTAACTATCATTTTTGCGTCGGATTCGAAAATCTCGACTCACAGGAGAACGACCATAAGGTGCCCGAGGCAGCAATAGACCCTTGGAGACAAGTCGGCTGGAGGCCGATGTATTGAATCTCGACGCAATTTGAGTGTTCCATCGCCAATAGGAGGCCCTGAACGTTACAATTAACTATGAGTTTTGCGTCGGATTCGAAAACGTATAATCACCGGAGACGGACCATGTGGTGCCCGAGGCAGCGATATCCCCTTGAAGACAAGTCGGCTTGAGGCCGATGTAATGAATCTTGACGCAATTTGAGTGTTCCATCGTCATTAGAAGGCCCTGAACGTTACAATTAACTATCATTTTTGCGTCGGATTCGAAAATCTAGACTTACAAGAGAACGACCATAAGGTGCCCGAGGCAGCAATAGACCCTTGGAGACAAGTCGGCTGGAGTCCGATGTATTGGATCGCGTCGCAATTTGAGTGTTCCATCGTCATTAGGAGGCCCTGAATGTTACAATTAACTATCAGTTTTTCGTCGGATTCGAAAATCTAGACTTACAGCAGACGGACCATTTGGTGCCCGAGGCAGCAATATCCCCTTGGAGACATATCGGCTGGAGGACGTTGTATTGAATATCGACGCAATTTGAGTGTTCCATCGGCATTAGGAGGCCTTGAACTTTACAATTAACTATCATTTTTGCGTCGGATTCGAAAATCTAGACTCACAGCAGAAGGATCATATTGTGCCCGAGACAGCAATATCCCCTTGGAGACAAGTCGGCTGGAGGCCGATGTATTGAATCTCGACGCAATTTGAGTGTTCCATCGTCATTAGGAGGCCCTGAACGTTACAATTAACTATCAGTTTCGCGTCGGATTCAAAAATCCAGACTCACAGGAGACGGACCATTTGGTGCCTGAGGCAGCAATATCCCCTTGGAGACAAATCAGGTGGAGGACGATGTATTGAATCTCGATGCAATTTGAGAGTTCTGTCGTCATCAGGAGGCGCTGAACGTTACTATTCACTATCATTTTTACGTCGTATTCGAAAATCTAGACTCACAGGAGAAGGATCATGTGGTGCCCGAGACAGCAATATCCCCTTGGAGACAAGTCCGCTGGAGGCCGAAGTATTGAATCTCGACGCAATTTGAGTGTTCCATCGTCATTAGGAGGCCCTGAACCTTACAATTAACTATCAGTTTCGCGTCGGATTCGAAAATCTAGACTCACAGGAGACGGACCACATGGAGCCCGAGGCAGCAATATCCCCTTGTAGACAAGTCGGCTGGAGGAAGATGTATTGACTCTCGACGCAATTTGAGTGTTCCATCGTCATTAAGAGGCCCTGAGCATTACATTTAACTATCAGTTTTGCGTCGGATTCTAAAATCTTGACTCACAGGAGATCGACCATACGGTGCCCGAGGCAGCAATAGACCCTTGGAGACAAGTCGGCTGGAGGACGATGTATTGAATCTCGACGCAATTTGAGAGTTCCATCGTCATTAGGAGGCCCTGAACGTTACAATTAACTATCATTTTTGCGTCGGATTCGAAAATCTAGACAAACAAGAGAACGACCATAAGGTACCCGAGGCAGCATTACACCCTTGGAGACAAGTCGGCTGGAGGACGATGTATTGAATCTCGACGCAATTTGAGTGTGCCATCGTCATTAGGAGGCCCTAAACGTTACAATTAACTATCATTTTTGCGTCGGATTCGATAATCTAAACTCACACGAGAACGACCATAAGGTGCCCGAGGCAGCAACAGACCCTTGGAGACAAGTCGGTTGGAGGCCGATGTATTGAATCTCGACGCAATTTGAGTGTTCCATCGTCATTACAAGGCCCTGAACGTTACAATTAACTATCATTTTTGCGTTGGATTCGAAAATCTAGACTCAATGGAGAACGACCATAAGGTGCCCGAGGCAGCAATAGACCCTTGGAGACAAGTCGGCTGGAGGCCGATGTATTGAATCTCGACGCAATTTGAGTGTTCCATCGCCAATAGGAGGCCCTGAACGTTACAATTAACTATGAGTTTTGCGTCGGATTCGAAAACGTAGAATCACCGGAGACGGACCATGTGGTGCCCGAGGCAGCGATATCCCCTTGGAGACAAGTCGGCTTGAGGCCGATGGAATGAATCTTGACGCAATTTAAGTGTTCCATCGTCATTAGAAGGCCCTGAACGTTACAATTAACTATCATTTTTGCGTCGGATTCGAAAATCTAGACTTACAAGAGAACGACCATAAGGTGCCCGAGGCAGCAATAGACCCTTGGAGACAAGTCGGCTGGAGGCAGATGTATTGGATCGCGACGCAATGTGAGTGTTCCATCGGCATTAGGAGGCCCTGAACGTTACAACTAACTATCATTTTTGCGTCGTATTCGAAAATCTAGACTCACAGGAGAACGACCATAAGGTGCTGAGGCAGCATTAGACCCTTGGAGACAAGTCGGCTGGAGGACGATGTATTGGATCTCGACGCAATTTGAGAGTTCTATCGTCATCAGGAGGCGCTGAACGTTACTATTCACTATCATTATTGTGTCGGATTCGAAAATCTAGAATCACAGGAGAAGGATGATATGGTGCCCGAGACAGGAATATCCCCTTGGAGACAAGTCCTCTGGATGCCGATGTATTGAATCTCGACGCAATTTGAGTGTTCCATCGTCATTAAGAGGCCCTGAGCATTACATTTAACTATCAGTTTTGCGTCGGATTCTAAAATCTTGACTCACAGGAGATCGACCTTACGATGCCCGAGGCTGCAATAGACCCTCGGAGACAAGTCGGCTGGAGGACGATGTATTGAATCTCGACGCAATTTGAGAGTTCCATCGTCATTAGGAGGCCCTGAACGTTACAATTAACTATCATTTTTGCGTCGGATTCGAAAATCTAGACAAACAAGAGAACGACCATAAGGTGCCCGAGGCAGCATTACACCCTTGGAGACAAGTCGGCTGGAGGACGATGTATTGAATCTCGACGCAATTTGAGTGTCCCATCGTCATTAGGAGGCCCTAAACGTTACAATTAACTATCATTTTTGCGTCGGATTCGATAATCTAAACTCACACGAGAACGACCATAAGGGGCCCGAGGCAGCAACAGACCCTTGGAGACAAGTCGGCTGGAGGCCGATGCATTGAATCTCGACGCAATTTGAGTGTTCCATCTAAAATAGGAGGCCCTGAACGTTACAATTAACTATGAGTTTTGCGTCGGATTCGAAAACGTAGAATCACCGGAGACGGACCATGTGGTGCCCGAGGCAGCGATATCCCCTTGGAGACAAGTCGGCTGGAGGCCGACGTATTGAATCTCGACGCAATTCGAGTGTTCCATCTTCATTAGAAGGACCTGAACGTTACAATTAACTATCATTTTTGCGTCGGATTCGAAAATCTAGACTCACAGGAGACGGACCACATGGAGCCCGAGGCAGCAATATCCCCTTGTAGACAAGTCGGCTGGAGGAAGATGTATTGACTCTCGACGCAATTTGAGTGTTCCATCGTCATTAAGAGGCCCTGAGCATTACATTTAACTATCAGTTTTGCGTCGGATTCTAAAATCTTGACTCACAGGAGATCGACCATACGGTGCCCGAGGCAGCAATAGACCCTTGGAGACAAGTCGGCTGGAGGACGATGTATTGAATCTCGACGCAATTTGAGAGTTCCATCGTCATTAGGAGGCCCTGAACGTTACAATTAACTATCATTTTTGCGTCGGATTCGAAAATCTAGACAAACAAGAGAACGACCATAAGGTACCCGAGGCAGCATTACACCCTTGGAGACAAGTCGGCTGGAGGACGATGTATTGAATCTCGACGCAATTTGAGTGTCCCATCGTCATTAGGAGGCCCTAAACGTTACAATTAACTATCATTTTTGCGTCGGATTCGATAATCTAAACTCACACGAGAACGACCATAAGGTGCCCGAGGCAGCAACAGACCCTTGGAGACAAGTCGGTTGGAGGCCGATGTATTGAATCTCGACGCAATTTGAGTGTTCCATCGTCATTACAAGGCCCTGAACGTTACAATTAACTATCATTTTTGCGTTGGATTTGAAAATCTAGACTCAATGGAGAACGACCATAAGGTGCCCGAGGCAGCAATAGACCCTTGGAGACAAGTCGGCTGGAGGCCGATGTATTGAATCTCGACGCAATTTGAGTGTTCCATCGCCAATAGGAGGCCCTGAACGTTACAATTAACTATGAGTTTTGCGTCGGATTCGAAAACGTAGAATCACCGGAGACGGACCATGTGGTGCCCGAGGCAGCGATATCCCCTTGGAGACAAGTCGGCTTGAGGCCGATGGAATGAATCTTGACGCAATTTAAGTGTTCCATCGTCATTAGAAGGCCCTGAACGTTACAATTAACTATCATTTTTGCGTCGGATTCGAAAATCTAGACTTACAAGAGAACGACCATAAGGTGCCCGAGGCAGCAATAGACCCTTGGAGACAAGTCGGCTGGAGGCAGATGTATTGGATCGCGACGCAATGTGAGTGTTCCATCGGCATTAGGAAGCCCTGAACGTTACAATTAACTATCATTTTTGCGTCGTATTCGAAAATCTAGACTCACAGGAGAACGACCATAAGGTGCTGAGGCAGCATTAGACCCTTGGAGACAAGTCGGCTGGAGGACGATGTATTGGATCTCGACGCAATTTGAGAGTTCTATCGTCATCAGGAGGCGCTGAACGTTACTATTCACTATCATTTTTGTGTCGGATTCGAAAATCTAGAATCACAGGAGAAGGATGATATGGTGCCCGAGACAGCAATATCCCCTTGGAGACAAGTCCTCTGGATGCCGATGTATTGAATCTCGACGCAATTTGAGTGTTCCATCGTCATTAAGAGGCCCTGAGCATTACATTTAACTATCAGTTTTGCGTCGGATTCTAAAATCTTGACTCACAGGAGATCGACCTTACGATGCCCGAGGCTGCAATAGACCCTCGGAGACAAGTCGGCTGGAGGACGATGTATTGAATCTCGACGCAATTTGAGAGTTCCATCGTCATTAGGAGGCCCTGAACGTTACAATTAACTATCATTTTTGCGTCGGATTCGAAAATCTAGACAAACAAGAGAACGACCATAAGGTGCCCGAGGCAGCATTACACCCTTGGAGACAAGTCGGCTGGAGGACGAAGTATTGAATCTCGACGCAATTTGAGTGTCCCATCGTCATTAGGAGGCCCTAAACGTTACAATTAACTATCATTTTTGCGTCGGATTCGATAATCTAAACTCACACGAGAACGACCATAAGGGGCCCGAGGCAGCAACAGACCCTTGGAGACAAGTCGGCTGGAGGCCGATGCATTGAATCTCGACGCAATTTGAGTGTTCCATCTAAAATAGGAGGCCCTGAACGTTACAATTAACTATGAGTTTTGCGTCGGATTCGAAAACGTAGAATCACCGGAGACGGACCATGTGGTGCCCGAGGCAGCGATATCCCCTTGGAGACAAGTCGGCTGGAGGCCGACGTATTGAATCTCGACGCAATTCGAGTGTTCCATCGTCATTAGAAGGACCTGAACGTTACAATTAACTATCATTTTTGCGTCGGATTCGAAAATCTAGACTCACAGGAGTACGACCATAAGGTGCTGAGGCTGCATTAGACCCTTGGAGACAAGTCGGCTGGAGGACGATGTATTGGATATCGACGCAATTTGAGTGTTCCATCGCCAATAGGAGGCCCTGAACGTTACAATTAACTATCAGTTTTGCGTCGGATTCGAAAATCTAGACTCACAGGAGACGGACCACATGGAGCCCGAGGCAGCAATATCCCCTTTTAGACAAGTCGGCTGGAGGTCGATGTATTGAATCTCGACGCAATTTGAGTGTTCCATCGTCATTAGGAAGCCCTGAACGTTACAATTAACAATCAGTTTCGTGTCGGATTCGAAAATCTAGACTCACATGAGAGCGAACATAAGAGGCCGGAGCAGTAATATCCCCTTGGAGACAAGTCGGCTGGAGGACGATGTATTGAATCTCGACGCAATTTGAGTGTCCCATCGTCATTAGGAGTCCCTAAACGTTTCAATTAACTATCATTTTTGCGTCGGATTCGATAATCTAAACTCACAGGAGAACGACCATAAGGTGCCCGAGGCAGCAACAGACCCTTGGAGACAAGTCGGCTGGAGGCCGATGTATTGAATCTCGACGCAATTTGAGTGTTCCATCGCCAATACGAGGCCCTGAACGTTACAATTAACTATGAGTTTTGCGTCGGATTCGAAAACGTAGAATCACCGGAGACGGACCATGTGGTGCCCGAGGCACCGATATCCCCTTGGAGACAAGTCGGCTTGAGGCCGATGTAATGAATCTTGACGCAATTTGAGTGTTCCATCGTCATTAGATGGCCCTGAACGCTACAATTAACTATCATTTTTGCGTCGGATTCGAAAATCTAGACTTACAAGAGAACGACCATAAGGTGCCCGAGGCAGCAATAGACCCTTGGAGACAAGTCGGCTGGAGTCCGATGTATTGGATCGCGTCGCAATTTGAGTGTTCCATCGTCATTAGGAGGCCCTCAATGTTACAATTAACTATCAGTTTTTCGTCGGATTCGAAAATCTAGACTTACAGCAGACGGACCATTTGGTGCCCGAGGCAGCAATATCCCCTTGGAGACATATCGGCTGGAGGACGTTGTATTGAATATCGACGCAATTTGAGTGTTCCATCGGCATTAGGAGGCCCTGAACATTACAATTAACTATCATTTTTGCGTCGGATTCGAAAATCTAGACTCACAGGAGAAGGATCATATTGTGCCCGAGACAGCAATATCCCCTTGGAGACAAGTCGGCTGGAGGCCGATGTATTGAATCTCGACGCAATTTGAGTGTTCCATCGTCATTAGGAGACCCTGAACGTTACAATTAACTGTCAGCTTCGCGTCGGATTCAAAAATCCAGACTCACAGGAGACGGACCATTTGGTGCCTGAGGCAGCAATATCCCCTTGGAGACAAATCAGGTGGAGGACGATGTATTGAATCTCGACGCAATTTGAGAGTTCTGTCGTCATCAGGGGGCGCTGAACGTTACTATTCACTATCATTTTTACGTCGTATTCGAAAATCTAGACTCACAGGAGAAGGATCATATGGTGCCCGAGACAGCAATATCCCCTTAGAGACAAGTCCGCTGGAGGCCGAAGTATTGAATCTCGAAGCAATTTGAGTGTTCCATCGTCATTAGGAGGCCCTGAACCTTACAATTAACTATCAGTTTCGCGTCGGATTCGAAAATCTAGACTCACAGGAGACGGACCACATGGAGCCCGAGGCAGCAATATCCCCTTGTAGACAAGTCGGCTGGAGGAAGATGTATTGACTCTCGACGCAATTTGAGTGTTCCATCGTCATTAAGAGGCCCTGAGCATTACATTTAACTATCAGTTTTGCGTCGGATTCTAAAATCTTGACTCACAGGAGATCGGCCATACGGTGCCCGAGGCAGCAATAGACCCTTGGAGACAAGTCGGCTGGAGGACGATGTATTGAATCTCGACGCAATTTGAGTGTCCCATCGTCATTAGGAGGCCCTGAACGTTATAATTAACTATCATTTTTGCGTCGGATTCGATAATCTAAACTCACACGAGAACGACCATAAGGGGCCCGAGGCAGCAACAGACCCTTGGAGACAAGTCGGCTGGAGGCCGATATATTGAATTTTGAGTGTTCCATCGCCAATAGGAGGCCCTGAACGTTACAATTAACTATGAGTTTTGCGTCGGATTCGAAAACGAAGAATCACCGGAGACGGACCATGTGGTGCCCGTTGCAGCGATATCCCCTTGGAGACTAGTCGGCTGGAGGCCGACGTATTGAATCTCGACGCAATTTGAGTGTTCCATCGCCAATACGAGGCCCTGAACGTTACAATTACCTATCATTTTTGCGTCGGATTCGATAATGTAGACTCACAGTAGAACCACCATAAGGTCCCGATGCAGCAATAGTTCCTTGGAGACAAGTCGGCTGGAGGACGATGTATTGAATCTCGACGCAATTTGAGTGTTCCATCGTCATTAGGAAGCCCTGAACGTTACAATTAACAATCAGTTTCGCGTCGGATTCGAAAATCTAGACTCACATGAGAGCGAACATAAGAGGCCGGAGCAGTAATATCCCCATCGAGACAAGTCGGCTGGAGGACGATGTATTGAATCTCGACGCAATTTGAGTGTTCCATCGCCAATAGGAGGCCCTAAACGTTACAATTAACTATGAGTTTTGCGTCGGATTCGAAAATCTAGACTCACAGGAGACGGACCACATGGAGCCCGCGGCAGCAATATCCCCTTGTAGACAAGTCGGCTGGAGGTCGATGTATTGAATCTCGACGCAATTTGAGTGTTCCATCGTCATTAGGAAGCCCTGAACGTTACAATTAACAATCAGTTTCGCGTCGGATTCGAAAATCTAGACTCACATGAGAGCGAACATAAGGGGCCGGAGCAGTAATATCCCCATGGAGACAAGTCGGCTGGAGGACGATGTATTGAATCTCGACGCAATTTGAGTGTCCCATCGTCATTAGGAGGCCCTGAACGTTACAATTAACTATCATTTTTGCGTCGGATTCGAAAATCTAGACAAACAAGAGAACGACCATAAGGTGCCCGAGGCAGCATTACAACCTTGGAGACAAGTCAGCTGGAGCACGATGTATTGAATCTCGACGCAATTTGAGTGTCCCATCGTCATTAGGAGGCCCTAAACGTTACAATTAACTATCATTTTTGCGTCGGATTCGATAATCTAAACTTACACGAGAACAACCATAAGGGGCCCGAGGCAGCAACAGACCCTAGGAGACAAGTCGGCTGGAGGCCGATGCATTGAATCTCGACGCAATTTGAGTGTTCCATCTCCAATGGGAGGCCGTGAACGTTACAATTAACTATGAGTTTTGCGTCGGATTCGAAAACGTAGAATCACCGGAGACGGACAATGTGGTGCCCGAGGCAGCGATATCCCCTTGGAGACAAGTCGGCTGGTGGCCGACGTATTGAATCTTGACGCAATTCGAGTGTTCCATCGTCATTAGAAGGACCTGAACGTTACAATTAACTATCATTTTTGCGTCGGATTCGAAAATCTAGACTCACAGGAGTACGACCATAAGGTGCTGAGGCTGCATTAGACCCTTGGAGACAAGTCGGCTGGAGGACGATGTATTGGATATCGACGCAATTTGAGTGTTCCATTGCCAAGAGGAGGCCCTGAACGTTACAATTAACTATCAGTTTTGCGTCGGATTCGAAAATCTAGACTCACAGGAGACGGACCACATGGAGCCCGAGGCAGCAATATCCCCTTGTAGACAAGTCGGCTGGAGGTCGATGTATTAAATCTCGACGCAATTTGAGTGTTCCATCGTCATTAGAAGGCCCTGAACGTTACAATTAACTATCATATTTGCGTCGGATTCGAAAATCTAGACTCACAGGAGAACGACCATAAGGTGACCGAGGCAGCAACAGACCCTTGGAGACAAGTCGGCTGGAGGCTGATGTATTGAATCTCGACGCAATTTGAGTGTCCCATCGTCATTAGGAGGCCCTAAACGTTTCAATTAACTATCATTTTTGCGTCGGATTCGATAATCTAAACTCACAGGAGAACGACCATAAGGTGACCGAGGCAGCAACAGACCCTTGGAGACAAGTCGGCTGGAGGCCGATGTATTGAATCTCGACGCAATTTGAGTGTTCCATCGTCATTACAAGACCCTGAACGTTACAATTAACTATCATTTTTGCATCGGATTCGAAAATCTAGACTCACAGGAGAACGACCATAAGGTGCCCGAGGCAGCAATAGACCCTTGGAGACAAGTCGGCTGGAGGCCGATGTATTGAATCTCGACGCAATTTGAGTGTTCCATCGCCAATAGGAGGCCCTGAACGTTACAATTAACTATGAGTTTTGCGTCGGATTCGAAAACGTAGAATCACCGGAGACGGACCATGTGGTGCCCGAGGCACCGATATCCCCTTGGAGACAAGTCGGCTTGAGGCCGATGTAATGAATCTTGACGCAATTTGAGTGTTCCATCGTCATTAGAAGGCCCTGAACGTTACAATTAACTATCATTTTTGCGTCGGATTCGAAAATCTAGACTCACAGGAGAAGGATCATATGGTGCCCGAGACAGCAATATCCCCTTGGTGACAAGTCCGCTGGAGGCCGATGTATTGAATCTCGACGCAATTTGAGTGTTCCCTCGTCATTAGGAGGCCCTGAACCTTACAATTAACTATCAGTTTCGCGTCGGATTCAAAAATCCAGACTCACTGGAGACGGACCATTTGGCGCCCGAGGCAGCAATATCCCCTTGGAGACAAATCAGCTGGAGGACGATGTATTGAATCTCGACGCATTTTGAGAGTTCTATCGTCATCAGGAGGCGCTGAACGTTACTATTCACTACCATTTTTGCGTCGGATTCGAAAATCTAGACTCACAGGAGAAGGATGATATGGTGCCCGAGACAGCAATATCCCCTTGGGGACAAGTCCGCTGGATGCCGATGTATTGAATCTCGACGCAATTTGAGTGTTCCATCGTCATTAGGAGGCCCTGAACCTTACAATTAACTATCAGTTTCGCGTCGGATTCAAAAATCCAGACTCACTGGAGACGGACCATTTGGCGCCCGAGGCAGCAATATCCCCTTGGAGACAAATCAGCTGGAGGACGATGTATTGAATCTCGACGCAATTTGAGAGTTCTATCGTCATCAGGAGGCGCTGAACGTTACAATTAACTATCATTTTTGCGTCGGATTCGAAAATCTAGACAAACAAGAGAACGACCATAAGTTGCCCGAGGCAGCATTACACCCTTGGAGACAAGTCGGCTGGAGGACGATGTATTGATTCTCGACACAATTTGAGTGTCCCATCGTCATTAGGAGGCCCTAAACGTTACAATTAACTATGAGTTTTGCGTCGGATTCGAAAACGTAGAATCACCGGAGACGGACCATGTGGTGGTCTTGGAGACAAGTCGGCTGGTGGCCGACGTATTGAATCTCGACGCAATTCGAGAGTTCCATCGTCATTAGAACGACCTGAACGTTACAATTAACTATCATTTTTGCGTCGGATTCGAAAATCTAGACTCACAGGAGTACGACCATAAGGCGCTGAGGCTGCATTAGACCCTTGGAGACAAGTCGGCTGGAGGACGATGTATTGGATATCGACGCAATTTGAGTGTTCCATCGCCAATAGGAGCCCCTGAACGTTACAATTAACTATCAGTTTTGCGTCGGATTCGAAAATCTAGACTCACAGGAGACGGACCACATGGAGCCCGAGGCAGCAATATCCCCTTGTAGACATGTCGGCTGGAGGTCGATGTATTGAATCTCGACGCAATTTGAGTGTTCCATCGTCATTAGGAAGCCCTGAACGTTACAATTAACATTCAGTTTCGTGTCGGATTCGAAAATCTAGACTCACATGAGAGCGACCATAAGGTGCCCGAGGCAGCAACAGACCCTTGGAGACAAGTCGGCTGGAGGCCGATGTATTGAATCTCGACGCAATTTGAGTGTTCCATCGTCATTACAAGACCCTGAACGTTACAATTAACTATCATTTTTGCGTCGGATTCGAAAATCTAGACTCACAGGAGAACGACCATAAGGTGCCCGAGGCAGCAATAGACCCTTGGAGACAAGTCGGCTGGAGGCCGATGTATTGAATCTCGACGCAATTTGAGTGTTCCATCGCCAATAGGAGGCCCTGAACGTTACAATTAACTATCGTGTTTGCGTCGGATTCGAAAATCTAGACTTACAAGAGAACGACAATAAGGTGCCCGAGGCAGCAATAGACCCTTGGAGACAAGTCGGCTGGAGTCCGATGTATTGGATCGCGACGCAATTTGAGTGTTCCATCGTCATTAGGAGGCCCTGAATGTTACAATTAACTATCAGTTTTTCGTCGGATTCGAAAATCTAGACTTACAGCAGACGGACCATTTGGTGCCCGAGGCAGCAATATCCCCTTGGAGACAAATCGGCTGGAGGACGTTGTATTGAATATCGACGCAATTTGAGTGTTCCATCGGCATTAGGAGGCCCTGAACTTTACAATTAACTATCATTTTTGCATCGGATTCGAAAATCTAGACTTACAGGAGAAGGATCATATTGTGCCCGAGACAGCAATAGACCCTTGGAGACAAGTCGGCTGGAGGCCGATGTATTGAATCTCGACGCAATTTGAGTGTTCCATCGTCATTAGGAGGCCCTGAACGTTACAATTAACTATCAGTTTCGCGTCGGATGCAAAAATCCAGACTCACAGGAGACGGACCATTTGGTGCCTGAGGCAGCAATATCCCCTTGGAGACAAATCAGCTGGAGGACGATGTATTGAATCTCGACGCAATTTGAGAGTTCTGTCGTCATCAGGAGGCGCTGAACGTTACTATTCACTATCATTTGTACGTCGTATTCGAAAATCTAGACTCACAGGAGAAGGATCATATGGTGCCCGAGACAGCAATATCCCCTTGGAGACAAGTCCGCTGGAGGCCGATGTATTGAATCTCGACGCAATTTGAGTGTTCCATCGTCATTAGGAGGACCTGAACCTTACAATTAACTATCAGTTTCGCGTCGGATTCAAAAATCCAGACTCACTGGAGACGGACCATTTGGCGCCCGAGGCAGCAATATCCCCTTGGAGACAAATCAGCTGGAGGACGATGTATTGAATCTCGACGCAATTTGAGAGTTCTATCGTCATCAGGAGGCGCTGAACGTTACTATTCACTATCATTTTTGCGTCGGATTCGAAAATCTAGACTCACAGGAGAAGGATGATATGGTGCCCGAGACAGCAATATCCCCTTGGGGACAAGTCCGCTGGATGCCGATGTATTGAATCTCGACGCAATTTGAGTGTTCCATCGTCATTAGGAGGCCCTGAACCTTACAATTAACTATCAGTTTCGCGTCGGATTCGAAAATCTAGACTCACAGGAGAAGGACCACATGGAGCCCGAGGCAGCAATATCCCCTTGTAGACAAGTCGGCTGGAGGAAGATGTATTGACTCTCGACGCAATTTGAGTGTTCCATCGTCATTAAGAGGCCCTGAGCATTACATTTACCTATCAGTTTTGAGTCGGATTCTAAAATCTTGACTCACAGGAGATCGACCATACGGTGCCCGAGGCAGCAATAGACCCTTGGAGACAAGTCGGCTGGAGGAATATGTATTGAATCTCGACGCAATTTGAGGGTTCCATCGTCATTAGGAGGCCATGAACGCTACAATTAACTATCATTTTTGCGTCGGATTCGAAAATCTAGACAAACAAGAGAACGACCATAAGGTGCCCGAGGCAGCATTACACCCTTGGAGACAAGTCGGCTGGAGGACGATGTATTGAATCTCGACGTAATTTGAGTGTCCCATCGTCATTAGGAGGCCCTAAACGTTACAATTAACTATCATTTTTGCTTCGGATTCGATAATCTAAACTCACACGAGAACGACCATAAGGGGCCCGAGGCAGCAACAGACCCTTGGAGACAAGTCGGCTGGAGGCCGATGTATTGAATTTCGAGTGTTCCATCGCCAATAGGAGGCCCTGAACGTTACAATTAACTATGAGTTTTGCGTCGGATTCGAAAACGTAGAATCACCGGAGACGGACCATGTGCCCGAAGGAGCGATATCCCCTTGGAGACAAGTCGGCTGGAGGCCGACGTATTGAATCTCGACGCAATTTGAGTGTTCCATCGTCATTAGAAGGACCTGAACGTTACAATTAACTTTAATTTTTGCGTCGGATTCGAAAATCTAGACACACAGGAGTACGACCATAAGGTGCTGAGGCTGCATTGGACCCATGGAGACAAGTCGGCTGGAGGACGATGTATTGGATCTCGACGCAATTTGAGTGTTCCATCGCCAATAGGAGGCCCTGAACGTTACAATTAACTATCATTTTTGCGTCGGATTCGATAATCTAGACTCACAGTAGAACGACCATAAGGTGCCCGAGGCAGCAATAGACCCTTGGAGACAAGTCGGCTGGAGGCCGATGTATTGGATCGCGACGCAATTTGAGTGTTCCATCGTAATTAGGAGGCCCTGAATGTTACAATTAACTATCAGTTTTTCGTCGGATTCGAAAATCTAGACTTACAGCAGACGGACCATTTGGTGCCCGAGGCAGCAACATCCCCTTGGAGACAAATCGGCTGGAGGACGTTGTATTGAATAACGACGCAATTTGAGTGTTCCATCGGCATTAGGAGGCCCTGAACTTTACAATTGACTATCATTTTTGCGTCGGATTCGAAAATCTAGACTCGCAGGAGAAGGATCATATTGTGCCCGAGACAGCAATATCCCCTTGGAGACAAGTCGGCTGGAGGCCGATGTATTGAATTTCGACGCAATTTGAGTGTTCCATCGTCATTAGGAGGCCCTGAACGTTACAATTAACTATGAGTTTTGCGTCGGATTCGAAAATCTAGACTCACAGGAGACGGACCACATGGAGCCCGAGGCAGCAATATCCCCTTGTAGACAAGTCGGCTGGAGGTCGATGTATTGAATCTCGACGCAATTTGAGTGTTTCATCGTCATTAGGAAGCCCTGAACGTTACAATTAACAATCAGTTTCGCGTCGGATTCGAAAATCTAGACTCACATTAGAGCGAACATAAGAGGCCGGAGCAGTAATATCCCCATGGAGACAAGTCGGCTGGAGGACGATGTATTGAATCTCGACGCAATTTGAGTGTCCGATCGTCATTAGGAGGCCCTGAACGTTACAATTAACTATCATTTTTGCGTCGGATTCGAAAATCTAGACTCACAGGAGAAGGATGATATGGTGCCCGAGACAGCAATATCCCCTTGGAGACAAGTCCGCTGGATGCCGATGTATTGAATCTCGACGCAATTTGAGTGCTCCATCGTCATTAGGAGGCCCTGAACCTTACAATTAACTATCAGTTTCGCGTCGGATTCGAAAATCTAGACTCACAGGAGACGGACCACATGGAGCCCGAGGCAGCAATATCCCCTTGTAGACAGGTCGGCTGGAGGAAGATGTATTGACTCTCGACGCAATTTGAGTGTTCCATCGTCATTAAGAGGCCCTGAGCATTACATTTAACTATCAGTTTTGCGTCGGATTCTAAAATCTTGACTCACAGGAGATCGACCATACGGTGCCCGAGGCAGCAATAGACCCTTGGAGACAAGTCGGCTGGAGGACGATGTATTGAATATCGACGCAATTTGAGAGTTCCATCGGAATTAGGAGGCCCTGAACGTTGCAATTAAGTATCATTTTTGCCTCGGATTCGATAATCTAAACTCTCAAGGGAACGACCATAAGGTGCCCGAGGCAGCAACAGACCCTTGGAGACAAGTCGGCTGGAGGCCGATGTATTGAATCACGACGCAATTTGAGTGTTCCTTCGCCAATAGGAGGCCCTGAACGTTACAATTAACTATGAGTTTTGCGTCGGATTCGAAAACGTAGAATAACCGGAGACGGACCATGTGGTGCCCGAGGCAGCGATATCCCCTTGGAGACAAGTCGGCTGGAGGCCGACGTATTGAATCTCGACGCAATTTGAGTGTTCCATCGTCATTAGAAGTACCTGAACGTTACAATTAAATATCAAATTTGCGTCGGATTCGAAAATCTACACTCACAGGAGTACGACCATAAGGTGCTGAGGCTGCATTAGACCCTTGGAGACAAGTCGGCTGGAGGACGATGTATTGTATCACGACGCAATTTGAGTGTTCCATCGCCAATAGGAGGTCCTGAACGTTACAATTAATTATCATTTTTGCGTCGGATTCGATAATCTAGACTCACAGTAGAACGACCATAAGGTGCCCGAGGCAGCAATAGACCCTTGGAGACAAGTTGGCTGGAGGACGATGTATTGAATCTCGACGCAATTTGAGTGTTCCATCGCCAACAGGGAGCCCTGAACGTTACAATTAACTATGAGTTTTGCGTCGGATTCGAAAATCTAGACTCACAGGAGACGTACCACATGGAGCCCGAGGCAGCAATGTCCCCTTGTAGACAAGTCGGCTGGAGGTCGATGTATTGCTTCTCGACGCAATTTGAGTGTTCCATCGTCATTAGGAAGCCCTGAACGTTACAATTAACAATCAGTTTCGCGTCGGATTCGAAAATCTAGACTCACATGAGAGCGGACATAAGAGGCCGGAGCAGTAATATCCCCATGGAGACAAGTCGGCTGGAGGACGATGTATTGAATCTCGACGCAATTTGAGTGTCCCATCGTCATTAGGAGGCCCTAAACGTTTCAATTAACTATCATTTTTGCGACGGATTCGATAATCTAAACTCACAGGAGAACGACCATAAGGTGCCCGAGGCAGCAACAGACACTTGGAGACAAGTCGGCTGGAGGCCGATGTATTGAATCTCGACGCAATTTAAGTGTTCCATCGTCATCACAAGGCCCTGAACGTTACAATTAACTATCATTTTTGCGTCGGATTCGAAAATCTAGACTCACAGGAGAACGACCATTAGGTGCCCGAGGCAGCAGTAGACCCTTGGAGACAAGTCGGCTGGAGGCCGATGTATTGAATCTCGACGCAATTTGAGTGTTCCATCGCCAATAGGAGGCCCTGAACGTTACAATTAACTATGAGTTTTGCGTCGGATTCGAAAACGTAGAATCACCAGAGACGGACCATGTGGTGCCCGAGGCAGCGATATCCCCTTGGAGACAAGTCGGCTTCAGGCCGATGTAATGAATCTTGACGCAATTTGAGTGTTCCATCGTCATTAGAAGGCCCTGAACGTTACAATTAACTATCATTTTTGCGTCGGATTCGAAAATCTAGACTTACAAGAGAACGACCATAAGGTGCCCGAGGCAGCAATAGACCCTTGGAGACAAGTCGGCTGGAGGCCGATGTATTGGATCGCGACGCAATTTGAGTGTTCCATCGTCATTAGGAGGCCATGAATGTTACAATTAACTATCAGTTTTTCGTCGGATTCGAAAATCTAGACTTACAGCAGACGGACCATTTGGTGCCCGAGGCAGCAACATCCCCTTGGAGACAAATCGGCTGGAGGACGTTGTATTGAATATCGACGCGATTTGAGTGTTCCATCGGCATTAGGAGGCCCTGAACTTTACAATTGACTATCATTTTTGCGTCGGATTCGAAAATCTAGACTTGCAGGAGAAGGATCATCTTGTGCCCGAGACAGCAATATCCCCTTGGAGACAAGTCGGCTGGAGGCCGATGTATTGAATCTCGACGCAATTTGAGTGTTCCATCGTCATTAGGAGGCCCTGAACGTTACAATTAACTATCAGTTTCGCGTCGGATTCGATAATCTAGATTCACATGAGACGGACCACATGGAGCCCGAGGCAGCAATATCCCCTTGTAGACAAGTCGGCTGGAGGAAGATGTATTGACTCTCGACGCAATTTGAGTGTTCCATCGTCATTAAGAGGCCCTGAGCATTACATTTAACTATCAGTTTTGCGTCGGATTCTAAAATCTTGACTCACAGGAGATCGACCATACTGTGCCCGAGGCAGCAATAAACCCTTGGAGAGAAGTCGGCTGGAGGACGATGTATGGGATCGCGACGCAATTTGAGTGTTCCATCGTCATTAGGAGGCCCTGAACGTTACAATTATCTATGATTTTTGCGTCGGATTCGAAAACGTAGAATCACCGGAGACCGACCATGTGGTGCCCGAGGCAGCGATATCCCCTTGGAGACAAGTCGGCTGGAGGCCGACGTATTGAATCTCGACGCAATTTGAGTGTTTCATCGTCATTAGAAGGACCTGAACGTACAATTAACTATCATTTTTGCGTCGGATTCGAAAATCTAGACTCACAGGAGAACGACCATAAGGTGCTGAGGCAGCATTAAACCCTTGGAGACAAGTCGGCTGGAGGACGATGTATTGGATCTCGACGCAATTTGAGTGTTCCATCGCCAATAGGAGGCCCTGAACGTTACAATTAACTATGAGTTTTGCGTCGGATTCGAAAATCTAGACTCACAGGAGACGGACCACATTGAGCCCGAGGCAGCAATATCCCCTTGTAGACAAGTCGGCTGGAGGTCGATGTATTGAATCTCGACGCAATTTGAGTGTTCCATCGTCATTAAGAGGCCCTGAGCATTACATTTAACTTTCAGTTTTGCGTCGGATTCTAAAATCTTGACTCACAGGAGATCGACCATACGGTGCCCGAGGCAGCAATAGACCCTTGGAGACAAGTCGGCTGGAGGACGATGTATTGAATCTCGACGCAATTTGAGTGTTACATCGTCATTAGGAGGCCCTAAACGTTACAATTAACTATCATTTTTGCGTCGGATTCTATAATCTAAACTCACAGGAGAACGACCATAAGGTGCCCGAGGCAGCAACAGACCCTTGGAGACAAGTCGGCTGGAGGCCGATGTATTGAATCTCGACGCAATTTGAGTGTTCCATCGTCATTAAGAGGCCCTGAGCATTACATTTAACTTTCAGTTTTGCGTCGGATTCTAAAATCTTGACTCACAGGAGATCGACCATACGGTGCCCGAGGCAGCAATAGACCCTTGGAGACAAGTCGGCTGGAGGACGATGTATCGAATCTCGACGCAATTTGAGAGTTCCATCGTCATTAGGAGGCCCTGAATGTTACAATTAACTATCATTTTTGCGTCGGATTCGAAAATCTAGACTTACAAGAGAACGACCATAAGGTGCCCGAGGCAGCATTAGACCCTTGGAGACAAGTCGGCTGGAGGACGATGTATGGGATCGCGACGCAATTTGAGTTTTCCATCGTCATTAGGAGGCCCTGAACGTTACAATTAACTATCATTATTGCGTCGGATTCGAAAATCTAAGCTTACAAGAGAACGACGATAAGGTGCCCGAGGCAGCATTACACCCTTGGAGACAAGTCGGCTGGAGGACGATGTATTGAATCTCGACGCAATTTGAGTGTTCCATCGTCAATAGGAGGCCCTGAACCTTACAATTAACTATCAGTTTCGCGTCGGATTCAAAAATCCAGACTCACTGGAGACGGACCATTTGGTGCCCGAGGCAGCAATATCCCCTTGGAGACAAAGCAGCTGGAGGACGATGTACTGTATCTCGACGCAATTTGAGAGCTCTATCGTCATCAGGAGGCGCTGAACGTTACTATTCACTATCATTTTTGCGTCGGAATCGAAAATCTAGACTCACAGGAGAAGGATCATATGGTGCCCGAGACAGCAATATCCCCTTGGAGACAAGTCCGCTGGAGGCCGATGTATTGAATCTCGACGCAATTTGAGTGTTCCATCGTCATTAGGAGGCCCTGAACGTTACTATCATTTTTGCGTCGGATTCGAAAATCTAGACTTACAAGAGAACGACCATAAGGTGCCCGAGGCAGCATTAGACCCTTGGAGACAAGTCCTCTGGAGGACGATGTATGGGATCGCGACGCAATTTGAGTGTTCCATCGTCATTAGAAGGACCTGAACGTTACAATTAACTATCATTTTTTCGTCGGATTCGAAAATCTAGACTCACAGGAGAACGACCATAAGGTGCTGAGGCAGCATTAGACCCTTGGAGACAAGTCGGCTGGAGGACGATGTATTGGATCTCGACGCAAGTTGAGTGTTCCATCGCCAATAGGAGGCCCTGAACGTTACAATTAACTATCATTTTTGCGTCGGTTTCGAAAATCTAGACCCACAATAGAACGACCATAAGGTGCCCGAGGCAGCAATTGACCCTTGGAGACAAGTCGGCTGGAGGACGATGTATTGAATCTCGACGCAATTTGAGTGTTCCATCGCCAATAGGAGGCCCTGAACGTTACAATTAACAATCAGTTTCGCGTCGGATTCGAAAATCTAGACTCACATGAGAGCGAACATAAGAGGCCGGAGCAGTAATATCCCCATGGAGACAAGTCGGCTGGAGGACGATGTATTGAATCTCGACGCAATTTGAGTGTTACATCGTCATTAGGAGGCCCTAAACGTTACAATTAACTATCATTTTTGCGTCGGATTCGATAATCTAAACTCACAGGAGAACGACCATAAGGTGCCCGAGGCAGCAACAGACCCTTGGAGACAATTCTGCTGGACGCCGATGTATTGAATCTCGACGCAATTTGAGTGTTCCATCGTCATTAGGAGGCCCTAAACGTTACAATTAACTATCATTTTTGCGTCGGATTCGATAATCTAAACTCACAGGAGAACGACCATAAGGCGCCCGACGCAGCAACAGACCCTTGGAGACAAGTCGGCTGGAGGCCGATGTATTGAATCTCGACGCAATTTGAGTGTTCCATCGCCAATAGGAGGCCCTGTACGTTATAATTAACTATGAGTTTTGCGTCGGATTCGAAAACGTAGAATCACCGGAGTCGGACAATGTGGTGCCCGAGGCAGCGATATCCCCTTGGAGACAAGTCGGCTGGAGGCCGACGTATTGAATCTCGACGCAATTTGAGTGTTCCATCGTCATTAGAAGGACCTGAACGTTACAATTAACTATCATTTTTGCGTCGGATTCGAAAATCTAGACTCACATGAGAGCGAACATAAGAGGCCGGAGCAGTAATATCCCCATGGAGACAAGTCGGCTGGAGGACGATGTATTGAATCTCGACGCAATTAGAGTGTCCCATCGTCATTAGGAGGCCCTAAACTTTACAATTAACTATCATTTTTGCGTCGGATTCGATAATCTAAACTCACAGGAGAATGACCATAAGGTGCCCGAGGCAGCAACATACACTTGGAGACAAGTCGGCTGGAGGCCGATGAATTGAATCTGGACGCAATTTGAGTGTTCCATCGTCATTAGGAGGCCCTAAACGTTACAATTAACTATCATTTTTGCGTCGGATTCGATAATCTAAACTCACACGAGAACGACCATAAGGTGCCCGAGGCAGCAACAGACCCTTGGAGACAAGTCGGCTGGAGGCCGATGTATTGAATCTCGACGCAATTTGAGTGTTCCATCGCTAATAGGAGGCCCTGAACGTTACAATTAACTATGAGTTTTGCGTCGGATTCGAAAACGTAGAATCACCGGAGACGGACCATGTGGTGCCCGAGGCAGCGATATCCCCTTGGAGACATGTCGGCTGGAGGCCGACGTATTGAATCTCGACGCAATTTGAGTGTTCCATCGTCATTAGAAGGACCTGAACGTTACAATTAACTATCATTTTTGCGTCGGATTCGAAAATCTAGACTCACAGGAGAACGATAATAAGGTGCTGAGGCAGCATTAGACCCTTGGAGACAAGTCGGCTGGAGGACGATGTATTGGATCTCGGTGCAATTTGAGTGTTCCATCGCCAATAGGAGGCCCTGAACGTTACAATTAACTATCATTTTTGCGTCGGATTCGATAATCTAGACTCACAGTAGAACGACCATAAGGTGCCCGAGGCAGCAATATCCCCTTGGAGAAAATCAGCTGGAGGACGATGTATTGAATCTCGACGCAATTTGAGAGCTCTATCGTCATCAGGAGGCGCTGAACGTTACTATTCACTATCATTTTTGCGTCGGATTCGAAAATCTAGACTCACAGGAGAAGGATCATATGGTGCCCGAGACAGCAATATCCCCTTGGAGACAAGTCCGCTGGATGCCGATGTATTGAATCTCGACGCAATTTGAGTGTTCCATCGTCATTAGGAGGCCCTGAACCTTACAATTAACTATCAGTTTCGCGTCGGATTCGAAAATCTAGACTCACAGGAGACGGACCACATGGAGCCCGAGGCAGTAATATCCCCATTGAGACAAGTCGGCAGGAGGACGATGTATTGAATCACGACGCAATTTGAGTGTCCCATCGTCATTAGGAGGCCCTAAACGTTACAATTAACTATCATTTTTGCGTCGGATTCGAAAACCTAGACTCACAGGAGAACGACCATAAGGTAACCCGGGGTTGCAATAGACCCTTGGAGACAAGTCGGCTGGAGGCCGATGTATTGAATCTCGACGCAATTAGAGTGTTCCATCGGCATTAGGAGGCCCTGAACGTTACAATTAACTATCATTTTTGCGTCATATTCGATAATCTAAACTCACAGGAGAACGACCATAAGGTGCCCGAGGCAGCAATAGACCCTTGGAGACAAGTCGGCTGGAGGCCGATGTATTGAATCTCGAGGCAATTTGAGTGTTCCATCATCATTAGGAGGCCTTAAACGTTACAATTAACTATTATTTATGCGTCGGATTCGAAAATCTAGACTCACAGGAGAACGACCATAAGGTGCCCGTGGCAGCAATAAACCATTGGAGACAAATCGGCTGGTGGACGATGTATTGAATCACGACGCAATATGAGTCTTCTATCGTCATTAGGTCGCCCTGAATGTTATAATGAACTATCGTTTTTGCGTCGGATTCGAAAATCTAGACTTACAAGAGAACGACCATAAGGTGCCCGAGGCAGCAATAGACCCTCGGAGACAAGTCGGCTGGAGGACGATGTATTGAATCTCGACGCAATTTGAGTGTTCCATCGTCATTAGAAGGCCCTCAACGTTGCAATTAACTATCAGTTTCGCGTCGGATTAAAAAATCCAGACTCACAGGAGACGGACCATTTGGTGACCGAGGCAGCAATATCCCCTTGGAGACAAATCAGCTGGAGGACGATGTATTGAATCTCGACGCAATTTGAGAGTTCTATCGTCATCAGGAGGCGCTGAACGTTACTATTCACTATCATTTTTGCGTCGGATTCGAAAATCTAGACTCAAATTGCGTCGAGATTCAATACATCGTGCTCCAGCTAATTTGTCTCCAAGGGGATATTGCTGCATCGGGCACCAAATGGTATGTCTCCTGTGAGTCTGGATTTTTGAATCCGACGCGAAACTGATAGTTAATTGTAACGTTTAGGGCCTCCTAATGACGATGGGACACTCAAATTGCGTCGAGATTCAATACATCTTCCTCCTGCCGACTTGTCTCCATGGGGATATTACTGCCTCGGGCTCCATGTGGTCCGTCTCCTGTGAGTCTAGATTTTCGTATCCGACGAGAAACTGATAGTTAACTGTAACGTTCAGGGCCTCCTAATGCCGATGGAACACTCAAATTGCGTCGAGATCCAATACATCGGCCTCCAGCCGACTTGTCTCCAAGGGTCTATCGCTGCCTCGGGCACAATATGATCCTTCTCCTGTGAGTCTAGATTTTCGAATCCGACGCAAAAATGATAGTTAATTGTAACGTTCAGGGCCTCCTAATGCCGAATACCACTCAAATTGCGACGAGATTCAATACATCGTCCTCTAGCCGAATTGTCTCCAAGGGGATATTGCTGCCTCGGGCACCAAATGGTCCGTCTGCTGTGAGTCTAGATTTTCGAATCCGACGAAAAACTGATAGTTAATTGTAACATTCAGGGCCTCCTAATGACGATGGAACACTCAAATTGCGTCGCGATCCAATACATCGTCCTCCAGCCGACTTGTCTCAAAGGGTCTAATGCTGCCTCGGGCACCTTATGGTCGTTCTCTTGTAAGTCTAGATTTTTGAATCCGACGCAAAACTGATAGTTCATTATAACGTTCAGAGCGACCTAATGACGATGGAACACTCAAATTGCGTCGAGATTCAATACATCGGCCTCCACCCGACTTGTCTCCAAGGGTCTGTTGCTGCCTCGGGCACCTTATGGTCGTTCTCCTGTGACTTTAGATTATCGAATCCGACGCAAAAATGATAGTTAATTGTAACGTTTAGGGCCTCGTAATGACGATGGAACACTCAAATTGCGTCAAGAATCAATACATCGGCCTCCAGCCGACTTGTCTCCAAGGGGATATTGCTGTCTCGAGCACCGTATGAACGTCTCCTGTGAGTAGATTTTCGAATCCGACGCATAAATGATAGTTAATTGTAACGTTCAGGGCCTCCTAATGACGATGGAACACTCAAATTGCGTCAAGAATCAATACATCGGTTTCCAGCCGACTTGTCTCCAAGGGTCTATTTCTGCCTCGGGCACCTTATGGTCGTTCTCCTGTGAGTCTAGATTTTCGAATCCGACGCAAAAATGATAGTTAATTGTAACGTTCAGGTCCTTGTAATGACGATGGAACACTCAAATTGCGTCGAGATTCAGTACATCGTCCTCCAGCCGACTTGTCCCCTTGGGTCTGTTGCTGCCTCGGGCACCTTATGGTCGTTCTCCTGTGAGTCTAGATTTTCGAATCCGACGCAAAAATGATAGTTAATTGTAACGTTCAGGGCCTTGTAATGACGATGGAACACTCAAATTGCGTCGAGATTCAATAAATCGGCCTCCACCCGACTTGTCTCCAAGGGTCTGTTGCTGCCTCGGGCACCTTATGGTCGTTCTCCTGTGAGTTTAGATTATCGAATCCGACGCAAAAATGATAGTTAATTGTAACGTTTAGGGCCTCGTAATGACGATGGGACACTCAAATTGCGTCGAGATTCAATATATCGTCCTCCAGGCGACTTGTCTCCATGGGGATATTACTGCCTCCGGCCTTTTATGTTCGCTCTCATGTGAATCTAGATTTTAGAATCCGACGCGAAACTGATAGTTAATTGTAACGTTCAGGGCCTCCTAATGACGATGGAACACTCTAATTGCGTCGAGATAAAATACATTGGCCTCCAGCGAACTTGTCTCCAACGGGAGATTGCTGTCTCGAGCACAGTGTGAACTTCTCCTGTGAGTATATTTTCGAATCCGATGCTAAAATGATTGTTAATTGTAACGTTCAGGGCCTCCTAATGACGATGGAACACTCAAATTGCGTCAAGAATCAATACATCAACCTCCAGCCAACTTGTCTCCAAGGGTCTATTGCTGCCTCGGGCACCTTATGGTCGTTCTCCTGTGAGTCTAGATTTTCGAATCCGACGCAAGAATGATAGTTAATTGTAACGATTAGGGCCTTGTAATGACGATGGAACACTCAAATTGCGTCGAGATTCAATACATCGTTCTCCAGCCGACTTGTCTCCAAGGGTCTGTTGCTGCCTCAGGCACCTTATGGTTGTTCTCCTGTGAGTCTAGATTTTCGAATCCGACGCAAAAATGATAGTTAATTGTAACGTTCAGGGCCTCCTAATGCCGATGGAACACTCAAATTGCGTCGAGATTCAATACATCGTCCTCCAGATGATTTGTCTCCAAGGGGATATTGCTGCCTCGGGCACAATATGATTCTTCTCCTGTGAGTCTAGATTTTCGAATCCGACGCAAAAATGATAGTCAATTGTAACGTTCATGGCCTCCTAATGACGATGGAACACTCAAATTGCGTCAAGAATCATTACATCGGTTTCCAGCCGACTTGTCTCCAAGGGTCTGTTGCTGCCTCGGGCACCTTATGGTCGTTCTCCTGTGATTTCAGATTATCGAATCCGACGCAAAAATGATAGTTAATTGTAAGGTTAGGGGCCTCCTAATGACGATGGAACACTCAAATTGCGTCATTAGGTCGCCCTGAATGTTATAATGCGTCGGATTCGAAAATGTAGACTTACAAGAGAACGACCATAAGGTGCCCGAGGCAGCAATAGACCCTTGGAGACAAGTCGGCTGGAGGAAGATGTTTTGACTCTCGACGCAATTTGAGTGTTCCATCATCATTAAGAGGCCCTGAGCATTACATTTAACTATCAGTTTTGCGTCCTATTCGAAAATCTCGACTCACAGGAGAACGACCATAAGGTGCTCGAGACAGCAATATCCCCTTGGAGACAAGTCCGCTTGAGGGCGATGTATTGAATCTCGACGCAATTTGAGTGTTCCATCGTCATTAGGAGGCCCTGAACGTTTCAATTAACTATCAGTTTCGCGTCGGATTCGAAAATCTAGACTCACAGGAGAACGTCCATAAGGTGCCCGAGGCAGCAACAGACCCTTGGAGACAAGTCGGCTGGAGGCCGATGTATTGAATCTCGACGCAATTTGAGTGCTCCATCGCCATTAGGAAGCCATAAACGTTACAATTAACTATCATTTTTGCGTCGGATTCGATAATCTAAACTCACAGGAGAACGACCTAAGGTGCCCGAGGCAGCAACAGACCCTTGGAGACAAGTCGGCTGGAAACCGATGTATTGATTCTTGACGCAATTTGAGTGTTCCATCGTCATTAGGAGGCCCTGAACGTTACAATTCACTATCATTTTTGCGTCGGATTCGATAATCTAGACTCACAGGAGAAAGACCATGTGGTGCCCGAGGCAGCAATATCCCCTTGTAGGCAAGTCGGCTGGAGGCCGATGTATTGAATCTCGTCGCAATTTGAGTGTTCCATCGTCATTAGGAGGCCCTGAACGTTACAATTAACTATCATTTTTGCGTCGGATTCGATAATCTAAACTCACAGGAGAACGACCATAAGGTGCCCGAGGCAGCAACAGACCCTTGGAGACAAGTCGGCTGGAGGACGATGTATTGGATCGCGACGCAAAATGAGTGTTCCATCGTCATTAGAAGGCCCTGAACGTTGCAATTAACTATCATTTTTGCGTCGGATTCGAAAATCTAGACTCACAGGAGAACGACCATAAGGTGCCCGAGGCAGCAACAGGCCCTTGGAGACAAGTCGGCTGGAGGCCGATGTATTGAATCTCGACGCAATTTGAGTGATCCATCGTCAGTAGGAGGCCCTAAACCTTACAATTAACTATCAGTTTCGCGTCGGATTCGAAAATCTACTCACAGGAGAAGTTCATACGGTGCTCGAGACAGCAATATACCCTTGGAGACAAGTCGGCTGGGGGCCGATGTATTGAATCTCGACGCAATTTGAGTGTTCCATCGGCATTAGGAGGCCCTGAACGTTACAGTTAACTATCATTTTAGCGTCGGATTCGAAAATCTACTAACAGGAGAAGGATCATATGGTGCACAAGACTGCAATATCCCCTTGGATACAAGTCGACTGGAGGTCGATGTATTGACTCTCGACGCAATTTGAGTGTTCCATCGTCTTTAGGAGTCCCTGAACGTTACAATTAACTATCATTTATGCGTCGGATTCGAAAATCTAGACTCACAGGAGACGGACCACATGGAGCGCGAGGCAGCAATATGCCCTTGGAGACAAGTCGGCTGGAGGTCGATGTATTGAATCTCGACTCAATTTGAGTGTTCCATCGTCATTAGGTGGCCCTGAACGTTACAATTAACAATCAGTTTTGCGTCAGGTTCGAAAATCTAGACTCACAGCAGAACGATCACAAGGTGCCCGTGGCAGCTATTGACCCTTGGAGACAAGTCGGTTGGAGGATGATGTATTGGATCTCGACGCAATTTTAGTGTTCCATCGTCATTAGGAGGCCCTGAACGTTACAATTAACTATCATTTTTGCGTCGGATTCGAAAATCTAGACTCACAGGAGAAGGATCATATGGTGCCCGAGACAGCAATATCCCCTTGTAGACAAGTCGGCTGGAGGAAGATGTATTGACTCTCGACGCAATTTGAGTGTCCCATCGTCCTTAGGAGGCGCTGAACGTTACAATTCACTATCATTTTTGCGTCGGATTCGAAAATCTAGACTCACAGGAGAACGACCATAAGGTGCCTGAGGCAGCAATAGACCCTTGGAGACAAGTCGGCTGGAGGCCAATGTATTGAATCTCGACGCAGTTTGAGGGTTCCATCTTCATTAGGAGGCCCTAAACGTTACAATTAACTATCATTTTTGCGTCGGATTCGAAAATCTAGACTCACAGGAGAACGACCATAAGGAGCCCGAGGCAGCAATAGACCCTTGGAGACAAGTCGGCTGGAGGACGTTGTATTGAATCTCGACGCAATTTGAGTGTTCCATCGGCATTAGGAGGCCCTGCACCTTACAATTAACAATCATTTTAGCGTCGGGTTCGAAAATCTACTAACAGGAGAAGGATCATATGGTGCACGAGACTGCAACAGACCCTTGGAGACAAATCGGCTGGAGGTCAATGTATTGAATCTCGACGCAATTTGAGTGTTTCATCGGCATTAGGAAGCCCTAAATGTTACAATTAACTATCAGTTTTTCGTCGGATTCGAAAATCTAGACTCACAGCAGACGGACCATTTGGTGCCCGAGGCAGCAAAATCCCCTTGGATACAAGTCGACTGGAGGTCGATGTATTGACTCTCTAGGCAATTTGAGTGTTCCATCGTGTTTAGGAGTCCCTGAACGTTACAATTAACTATCATTTATGCGTCGAATTCGAGAATCTAGACTCACAGGAGAACGACCATAAGGTGCCCGAGGCAGCAATAGACCCTTGGAGACAAGCGGCTGGAGGACGATGTATTGAATCTCGACGCAATTTGAGTGTTCCATCGTCATTAGGAGGCCCTGAACGTTACAATTAACTATCATTTTTGCGTCGGGTTCGAAAATCTAGACTCACAGCAGAACGATCACAAGGTGCCCGTGGCAGCTATTGACCCTTGGAGACAAATCGGCTGGAGGACGATGTATTGAATCTCGACGCAATTTGAGTCTTCTATCGTCATTAGGAGGCGCTGAACGTTACAATTCACTATCATTTTTGCGTCGGATTCGATAATCTAAACTCACAGGAGAATGACCATAAGGTGCCCGAGGCAGCAACAGACCCTTGGAGACAAGTCGGCTGGAGGCCGATGTATTGAATCTCGACGCAATTTGAATGTTCCATCGTCATTTGGAGGCCCAGAACGTTACAATTAACTATCATTTATGCGTTGGATTCGAAAAACTAGACTCACAGGAGAACGACCATAAGGCGCCCGAGGCAGCAGTAGACCCTTGGAGACAAGTCGGCTGGAAATCGATGTATTGTTTCTTGACGCAATTTGAGTGTTCCATCGTCATTAGGAGGCCCTGAACGTTACAATTCACTATCATTTTTGTGTCGGATTCGAAAATCTAGACTCACAGGAGAAGGACCATGTGGTGCCCGAGACTGCAATATCCCCTTGGATACAAGTCGACTGGAGGTCGATGTATTGACTCTCGACGCAATTTGTGTGTTCCATCGTCTTTAGGAGTCCCTGAACGTTACAATTAACTATCATTTTTGCGTCGGATTCGATAGTCTAAACTCACAGGAGAACGACCATAAGCTGCCCGAGGCAGCAACAGACCCTTGGAGACATGTCGGCTGGAGGCCGATGTATTGAATCTCGACGCAATTTGAGTGTTCCATCGTCATTAGGAGGCCGTGAACGTTACAATTAACAATCATTTTAGCGTCGGATTCGAAAATCTACTCACAGGAGAAGTTCATACGGTGCTCGGGGCAGCAATATCCCCTTGGAGACAAGTCGGCTGGTGGTCGATGTATTGACTCTCGTCTCAATTTGAGTGTTCCATCGTTATTAGGTGGCCCTGAACGTTACAATTAACAATCAGTTTTGCGTCGGGTTCGAAAATCTAGACTCACAGCAGAACGATCACAAGGTGCCCGTGGCAGCTATTGACCCTTGGAGACAAGTCGGTTGGAGGACGATGTATTGGATCGTGACGCAATTTGAGTGTTCCATCGTCATTAGGAGGCCCTGAACGTTACAATTAACTATCATTTTTGCGTCGGATTCGGAAATCTAGACTCACACGAGAAGGATCATATGGTGCCCGAGACAGTAATGTCCCCTTGGAGACAAGTCCGCTGGAGGCCGATGTATTGAATCTCGACGCAATTTGAGTGTTCCATCGTCATTAGGAGGCCCTGAACCTAACAATTAACTTTCAGTTTCGCGTCGGAGACGAAAATCTAGACTCACAGGAGACGGCCCACATGGAGCCCGAGGCAGCAATATCCCCTTGTAGACAAGTCGGCTGCAGGAAGATGCATTGACTGTCGTCGCAATTTGAGTGTCCCATCGTCATTAGGATGCGCTGAACGTTACAATTCACTATCAATTTTGCGTCGGATTCGAAAATCTAGACTCACAGGAGAACGACCATAAGGTGCACGAGGCAGCAATAGACCCTTGGAGACAAGTCGGCTGGAGGACGATGTATTGAATCTCGACGCAATTTGAGTGTTCCATCGTGTTTAGGAGCCCCTGAACGTTACAATTAACTATCATTTATGCGTCGGATTCGAAAATCTAGACTCACAGGAGAACGACTATAAGGTGCCCGAGGCAGCAATAGACCCTTGGAGACAAGTCGGCTGGAAACCGATGTATTGATTCTTGACGCAATTTGAGTGTTCCATCGTCATTAGGAGGCCCTGAACGTTACAATTAACTATCATTTTTGCGTCGGGTTCGAAAATCTAGACTCACAGCAGAACGATCACAAGGTGCCCGTGAAAGCTATTGACCCTTGGAGACAAATCGGCTGGAGGACGATGTATTGAATCTCGACGCAATTTGAGTCTTGTATCGTCATTAGGAGGCGCTGAACGTTACTATTCACTATCATATTTGCGTCGGATTCGAAAATCTAGACTCACAGGAGAAGGATCATATAGTGCCCGAGGCAGCAATAGACCCTTGGAGACAAGTCGGCTGGAGGACGATGTACTGAATCCCGACGCAATTTGAGTGTTCCATCGTCTTTAGGAGTCCCTGAACGTTACAATTAGCTATCATTTATGCGTCGGTTTCGAAAATCTAGACTCACAGGAGAAGGGTCATATTGTGCCCGAGGCAGCATTAGACCCTTGGAGACAAGTCGGCTGGAGGACGATGTATTGGATCGCGACGCAATTTTAGTGTTTCATCGTCATTAGGAGGCCCTGAACGTTACAATTAACAATCATTTTAGCGTCGGATTCGAAAATATACTCACAGGAGAAGTTCATACGGTGCTCGAGACAGCAATATCCCCTTGGAGACAAGTCGGCTGGAAACCGATGTATTGATTCTTGACGCAATTTGAGTGTTCCATCGTCATTAGGAGGCCCTGAACGTTACAATTCACTATCATTCTTGCGTCGGATTCGAAAATCTAGACTCACAGGAGAAGGACCACGTGGTGCCCGAGGCAGCAATAGACCCTTGGAGACAAGTCGGCTGGAGGACGATGTATTGAATCTCGACGCAATTTGAGTCTTCTATCGTCATTAGGAGGCGCTGAACGTTACTATTCACTATCATTTTTGCGTCGGATTCGAAAATCTAGACTCACAGGAGAAGGATCATATAGTGCCCGAGACTGCAATATCCCCTTGGATACAAGTCGACTGGAGGTCGGTGTATTGACTCTCTGCGCAATTTGAGTGTTCCATCGTGTTTAGGAGTCCCTGAACGTTACAATTAATATCATTTATGCGTCGGATTCGAAAATCTAGACTCACAGGAGAACGACCATAAGGTGCCCGAGGCAGCAATAGACCCTTGAGACAAGTCGGCTGGAAACCGATGTATTGATTCTTGACGCAATTTGAGTGTTCCATCGTCATTAGGAGGCCCTGAACGTTACATCTAACTATTATTTTTGCGTCGGGTTCGAAAATCTAGACTCACAGCAGAACGATCACAAGGTGCCCGTGGCAGCTATTGACCCATGGAGACAAATCGGCTGGAGAACGTTGTATTGAATCTCGACGCAATTTGAGTCTTCTATCGTCATTAGGAGGCGCTGAACGTTACAATTCACTATCATTTTTGCGTCGGATTCGAAAATCTAGACTCACAGGAGAAGGATCATATTGTGCCCGAGACAGCAATATCCCCATGGAGAGAAGTCGGCTGGAGGAAGATATATTGACTCTCGACGCAATTTGAGTGTTCCATCGTCATTAAGAGGCCCTGAGCATTACATTTAACTATCAGTTTTGCGTCGGATTCTAAAATGTTGACTCACAGGGGAACGACCATACGGTGCCCGAGGCAGCAATAGACCCTTGGACACATGTCGGCTGGAGGCCGATGTATTGAATCTCGACGCAATTTGAGTATTCCATCGTCACTACAAGGCCCTGAACGTTACAATTAACTATCATTTTTGCGTCGGATTCGAAAATCTAGACTCACAGGAGAACGACCATAAGGTGCCCGAGGCAGCAATAGACCCTTGGAGACAAGTCGGCTGGAGGCCGATGTATTGAATCTCGACGCAATTTGAGTGTTCCATCGGCATTAGGAGGCCCTGAACGTTACAATTAACTATGAGGTTTGCGACGGATTCGAAAATCTAGACTCACAGGAGAACGACCATTAGGTGCCCGAGGCAGCAATAGACCCTTGGAGACAAGTCGGCTGGAGGCCGATGTATTGAATCTCGACGCAATTTGAGTGTTCCATCGGCATTAGGAGGCCCTGAACGTTTCAATTAACTATGAGGTTTGCGTCGGATTCGAAAATCTAGACTCACAGGAGAACGACCATTAGGTGCCCGAGGCAGCAATAGACCTTTGGAGTCAAATCGGCTGGAGGACGATGTATTGAATCTCGACGCAATTTGAGTCTTCTATCATCATTAGGTCGCCCTGAACGTTATAATGAACTATCAGTTTTGCGTCGGATTCGAAAATCTAGACTCACAGGAGAACGACCAAAAGGTGCCCGAGGCAGTAATAGACCCTTGGAGACAAGTCGGCTGGAGGTCGATGTATTGGATCGCGACGCAATTTGAGTGTTCCATCGTCATTAGGCGGCCCTGAACGTTACAATTAACAATCATTTTAGCGTCGGATTCGAAAATCTACTCACAGGAGAAGTTCATACGGTGCTCGAGGCAGCAATAGACCCTTGGAGACAAGTCGGCTGGAGGGCGATGTATTAAATCTCGACGCAAAATGAGTGTTCCATCGTCATTAGGATGCCCTGAATGTTACAATTAACTATCATTCTTGCGTCGGATTCGAAAATCTAGACTCACAGGAGAAGGACCATGTGGTGCCCGAGGCAGCAATAGACCCTTGGAGACAAGTCGGCTGGTGGACGATGTATTGACTCTCTACGCAATTTGAGTGTTCCATCGTATTTAGGAGTCCCTGAACGTTACAATTAACTATCATTTATGCGTCGGATTCGAAAATCTAGACTCACAGGAGAACGACCATAAGGTGCCCGAGGCAGCAATAGACCCTTGGAGACAAGTCGGCAGGAAACCGATGTATTGATTCTTGACGCAATTTGAGTGTTCCATCGTCATTAGGAGGCCCTGAACGTTACAATTCACTATCATTCTTGCGTCGGATTCGAAAATCTAGACTCACAGGAGAAGGACCATGTGGTGCCCGAGGCAGCAATAGACCCTTGGAGACAAGTCGGCTGGAGGACTATGTATTGAATCTCGACGCAATTTGAGTCTTCTATCGTCATTAGGAGGCGGTGAACGTTACTATTCACTATCATTTTTGCGTCGGATTCGAAAATCTAGACTCACAGCAGAACGATCACAAGGTGCCCGTGGCAGCCATTGACCCATGGAGAGAAGTCGGTTGGAGGACGATGTATTGGATCGCGACGCAATTTGAGTGTTCCATCGTCATTACGAGGCCCTGAACGTTACAATTAACTATCATTTTTGCGTCGGATTCGAAAATCTAGACTCACAGGAGAAGGATCATATGGTGCCCGAGACAGCAATATCCCCTTGGAGACAAGTCCGCTGGAGGCCGATGTATTGAATCTCGACGCAATTTGAGTGTTCCATCGTCATTAGGACGCCCTGAACCTTACAATTAACTATCAATTATTCGTCGGATTCGAAAATCTAGACTCACAGGAGAAAGATCATATTGTGCCCGAGGCAGCAATAGACCCTGGGAGACAAGTCGGCTGGAGGACGATGTACTGAATCCCGACGCAATTTGAGTATTCCATCGTCTTTAGGAGTCCCTGAACGTTACAATTAGCTATCATTTATGCGTCGGATTCGAAAATCTAGACTCACAGGAGAAGGATCATATTGTGCCCGAGGCAGCATTAGACCCTTGGAGACAAGGCGGCTGGAGGACGATGTATTGGATCGCGACGCAATTTTTGTGTTTCATCGTCATTAGGAGGCCCTGAACGTTACAATTAACAATCATTTTAGCGTCGGATTCTAAAATAAACTCACAGGAGAAGTTCATACGGTGCTCGAGACAGCAATATCCCCTTGGAGACATGTCCGCTGGAGGCCGATGTATTGAATCTCGATGCAATTTGAGTGTTCCATCGTCATTAGGAGGCCCTGAATGTTACAAATAACTATCATTTATGCGTCGGATTCGAAAATCTAGACTCACAGGAGAACGACCATAAGGTGCCCGAGGCAGCAATAGACCCTTGGAGACAAATCGGCTGGAGGACAATGTATTGAATCTCGACGGAATTTGAGTGTTCCGTCGGCATTAGGAGGCCCTGAACGTTACAATTAACTATCATTTATGCGTCGGATTCGAAAATCTAGACTCACAGGAGAACGTCCATAAAGTGCCCGAGGCAGCAATAGACCCTTGGAGACAAGTCGGCTGGAAACCGATGTATTGATTCTTGACGCAATTTGAGTGTTCCTTCGTCATTAGGAGGCCCTGAACGTTACAATTCACTATCATTCTTGCGTCGGATTCGAAAATCTAGACTCACAGGAGAAGGACCATGTGGTGCCCGAGGCAGCAATAGACCCTTGGAGACAAGTCGGCTGGAGGACGATATATTGAATCTCGACGCAATTTGAGTCTTCTATCGTCATTAGGAGGCGCTGAACGTTACTATTCACTATCATTTTTGCGTCGGATTCGAAAATCTAGACTCACAGGAGAAGGATCATATAGTGCCCGAGACTGCAATATCCCCTTGGATACAAGTCGACTGGAGGTCGATGTATTGACTCTCTACGCAATTTGAGTGTTCCATCGTGTTTAGGAGTCCCTGAACGATACAATTAACTATCAGTTATGCGTCGGATTCGAAAATCTAGACTCACAGGAGAACGACCATAAGGTGCCCGAGGCAGCAATAGACCCTTGAGACAAGTCGGCTGGAAACCGATGTATTGATTCTTGACGCAATTTGAGTGTTCCATCGTCATTAGGAGGCCCTGAACGTTACATCTAACTATCTTTTTTGCGTCGGGTTCGAAAATCTAGACTCACAGCAGAACGATCACAAGGTGCCCGTGGCAGCTATTGACCTTTGGAGACAAATGGGCTGGAGGACGATGTATTGAATCTCGACGCAATTTGAGTCTTCTATCGTCATTAGGAGGCGCTGAACGTTACAATTCACTATCATTTTTGCGTCGGATTCGAAAATCTAGACTCACAGGAGAAGGATCATATTGTGCCCGAGACAGCAATATCCCCATGGAGACAAGTCGGCTGGAGGAAGATGTATTGACTCTCGACGCAATTTGAGTGTTCCATCGTCATTAAGAGGCCCTGAGCATTACATTTAACTATCAGTTTTGCGTCGGATTCTAAAATGTTGACTCACAGGGGAACGAACATACGGTGCCCGAGGCAGCAACAGACCCTTGGAGACAAGTCGGCTGGACGCCGATGTATTGAATCTCGACGCAATTTGAGTGTTCCATCGTCATTACAAGGCCCTGAACGTTACAATTAACTATCATTTTTGCGTCGGATTCGAAAATCTAGACTCACAGGAGAACGACCATAAAGTGCCTGAGGCAGCAATAGACCCTTGGAGACAAGTCGGCTGGAGGCCGATGTATTGAATCTCGACGCAATTTCAGTGTTCCATCGGCATTAGGAGGCCCTGAACGTTACAATTAACTATGAGGTTTGCGTCGGATTCGAAAATCTAGACTCACAGGAGAACGACCATTAGGTGCCCGAGGCAGCAATAGACCCTTGGAGACAAGTCGGCTGGAGGCCGATGTATTGAATCTCGACGCAATTTGAGTGTTCCATCGGCTTTAGGAGGCCCTGAACTTTACAATTAACTATGAGGTTTGCGTCGGATTTGAAAATCTAGACTCACAGGAGAACGACCTTTAGGTGCCCGAGGCAGCAATAGACCATTTGAGTCAAATCAGCTGGAGGACGATGTATTGAATCTCGACGCAATTTGAGTCTTCTATCATCATTAGGTCGCCCTGAACATTATAATGAACTATCAGTTTTGCGTCGGATTCGAAAATCTAGACTCACAGGAGAACGACCATAAGGTGCCCGAGGCAGCAATAGACCCTTGGAGACAAGTCGGCTGGAGGTCGATGTATTGGATCGCGACGCAATTTGAGTGTTCCATCGTCAGTAGGAGGCCCTGAACGTTACAATTAACTATCATTTTAACGTCGGATTCGAAAATCTACTCACAGGAGAAGTTCATACGGTGCTCGAGGCAGCAATAGACCCTTGGAGACAAGTCGGCTGGAGGCCGATGTATTAAATCTCGACGTAAAATGAGTGTTCCATCGTCATTAGGATGCCCTGAATGTTAGAATTAACTATCATTCTTGCGTCGGATTCGAAAATCTAGACTCACAGGAGAAGGACCATGTGGTGCCCGAGGCAGCAATAGACCCTTGGAGACAAGTCGGCTGGAGGACGATGTATTGAATCTCGACGCAATTTGAGTCTTCTATCGTCATTAGGAGGAGCTGAACCTTACTATTCACTATCATTTTTGCGTCGAATTCGAAAATCTAGACTCACAGGAGAATGATCATATAGTGCCCGAGATTGCAATATCCCCTTGGATACAAGTCGACTGGAGGTCGATGTATTGACTCTCTACGCAATTTGAGTGTTCCATCGTCATTAGGAGTCCCTGAACGTTACAATTAACTATCATTTATGCGTCGGATTCGAAAATCTAGACTCACAGGAGAACGACCATAAGGTGCCCGAGGCAGCAATAGACCCTTGAGACAAGTCGGCTGGAAACCGATGTATTGATTCTTGACGCAATTTGAGTGTTCCATCGTCATTAGGAGGCCCTGAACGTTACATCTAACTATTATTTTTGCGTCGGGTTCGAAAATCTAGACTCACAGCAGAACGATCACAAGGTGCCCGTGGCTGCTATTGACCCTTGGAGACAAATCGGCTGGAGGACGATGTATTGAATCTCGACGCAATTTGAGTCTTCTATCGTCATTAGGAGGCGCTGAACGTTACAATTCACTATCATTTTTTCGTCGGATTCGAAAATCTAGACTCACAGGAGAAGGATCATATTGTGCCCGAGAAAGCAATATCCCCATGGAGACAAGTCGGCTGGAGGAAGATGTATTGACTCTCGACGCAATTTGAGTGTTCCATCGTCATTAAGAGGCCGTGAGCATTACATTTAACTATCAGTTTTGCGTCGGATTCTAAAATGTTGACTCACAGGGGAACGACCATACGGTGCCCGAGGCAGCAACAGACCCTTTTAGACAAGTCGGCTGGAGGCCGATGTATTGAATCTCGACGCAATTTGAGTGTTCCATCGGCATTAGGAGGCCCTGAACGTTACAATTAACTATGAGGTTTGCGCCGGATTCGAAAATCTAGACTCACAGGAGAACGACCATTAGGTGCCCGAGGCAGCAATAGACCCTTGGAGACAAGTCGGCTGGATGCCGATGTATTGAATCTCGACGCAATTTGAGTGTTCCATCGTCAATACAAGCCCCTGAACGTTACAATTTACTATCATTTTTGCGTCAGATTCGAAAATCTAGACTCACAGGAGAACGACCATAAGGTGCTCGAGGCAGCAATAGACCCTTGGAGACAAGTCGGCTGGAGGACGATGTATTGAATCTCGACGCAATTTGAGTGTTCCATCGGCATTAGGAGGCCCTGAACGTTACAATTAACTATGAGGTTTGCGTCGGATTCGAAAATCTAGACTCACAGGAGAACGACCATTAGGTGCCCGACGCAGCAATAGAGCCTTGGAGACAAGTCGGCTGGAGGTCGATGTATTGAATGTCGACGCAATTTGAGTGTTCCATCGGCATTAGGAGGCCCTGAACGTTACAATTAACTATGAGGTTTGCGCCGGATTCGAAAATCTAGACTCACAGGAGAACGACCATTAGGTGCCCGAGGCAGCAATAGACCCTTGGAGTCAAATCGGCTGGAGGACGATGTATTGAATCTCGACGCAAGTTGAGTCTTCTATCATCATTAGGTCGCCCTGAAAGTTATAATGAACTATCAGTTTTGCGTCGGATTCGAAAATCTAGACTCACAGGAGAAGGTGCCCGAGGCAGCAATAGACCCTTGGAGACAAGTCCGCTGGAGGCCGATGTATTGAATATCGACGCAATTTTGAGTGTTCCATCGTCATTAGGAGGCCCTAATCGTTACAATTAACTATCATTTTTGCGTCGGATTCGATAATCTAAACTCACAGGAGAACAACCATAAGGTGCCCGAGGCAGCATTAGACCCTTGGAGACAAGTCGGCTGGAGGCCGATGTATTGAATCTCGACGCAATTTGAGTGTTCCATCGTCATTACAAGGCCCTGAACGTTATAATTAACTATCATTTTTGCGTCGCATTCGAAAATCTAGACTCACAGGAGAACGACCATAAGGTCCCCGAGGCAGCAATAGACCCTTGGAGACAAGTCGGGTGGAGGCCGATGTATTGAATCTCGACGCAATTTGAGTGTTCCATCGGCATTAGGAGGCCCTGAACGTTACAATTAACTATCATTTTTGCGTCGGATTCGAAAATCTACTCACAGGAGAAGTTCATACGGTGCTCGAGACAGCAATATACCTCTTGGAGACAAATCGACTGGAGGCCGATGTATTGAATATCGACGCAATTTGAGTGTTCCATCGTCTTTAGGAGTCCCTGAACGTTACAATTAACTATCATTTTTGCGTCGGATTCGATAATCTTAAATCACAGGAGAACGACCATAAGGTGCCCGAGGCAGCAACAGACCCTTGGAGACAAGTCGGCTGGAGGCCGATGTATTGATTCTCGACGCAATTTGAGTGTTCCATCGTCATTACAAGGCCCTAATCGTTACAATTAACTATCATTTTTGCGTCGGATTCGATAATCTAAACTCACAGGAGAACGACCACAAGGGGCCCGAGGCAGCAACAGACCCTTGGAGACAAGTCGGCTGAAGGCCGATGTATTGAATCTCGACGCAATTTGAGTGCTCCATCGTCATTACAACGCCCTAATCGTTACAATTTACTATCATTTTGGCGTCGGATTCGATAATCTAGACTCACAGGAGAACGACCATAAGGTGCCCGAGGCAGCAATAGACCCTTAGAGACAAGTCCTCTGGAGGCCGATGTATTGAATCTCGACGCAATTTGAGTGTTCCATCGTCATTACAAGGCCCTGAACGTTCAATTAACTATCATTTTTGCGTCGGATTCTAAAATGTTGACTCACAGGGGAACGACCATACGGTGCCCGAGGCAGCAATAGACCCTTGGAGACAAGTCGGCTGGAGGCCGATGTATTGAATCTCGACGCAATTTGAGAGTTCTATCGTCATCAGGAGGCGCTGAACGTTACTATTCACTATCATTTTTGCGTCGGATTCGAAATTCTAGACTCACAGGAGAAGGATCATATGGTGCCCGAGACAGCAATATCCCCTTGGAGACAAGTCCGCTGGAGGCCGATGTATTGAATCACGACGCAATTTGAGTGTTCCATCGTCATTAGGAGGCCTTGATCCTTACAATTAACTATCAGTTTCGCGTCGGATTCGAAAATCTAGACTCACAGGAGACGGACCATTTGGTGCCCGAGGCAGCAACATCCCCTTGGAGACAAATCAGCTGGAGGACGATGTATTGAATCTCGACGCAATTTGAGAGTTCTATCGTCATCAGGAGGCGCTGAACGTTACTATTCACTATCATTTTTGCGTCGGATTCGAAAATATAGACTCACAGGAGAAGGATCATATGGTGCCCGAGACAGCAAAATCCCCTTGAAGACAAGTCCGCTGGAGTCCGATGTATTGAATCTCGACGCAAGTGTTCCATCGTAATTAGGAGGCCCTGAACCTTACAATTAACTATCAGTTTCGCGTCGGAACCGAAAATGTAGACTCACAGCAGACGGACCTCATGGAGCCCGAGGCAGCAATATCCCCTTGTAGACAATTCGGCTGGAGGACGATATATTGAATCTCGACGCAATTTGAGTGTTCCATCGTCACTAGGAGGCCCTGAACGTTACAATTAACAATCATTTTAGCGTCGGATTCGAAAATCTAGATTCACAGGAGAAGGGTCATATTGTGCCCGAGACTGCAATATCCCCTTGGATACAAGTCGACTGGAGGTCGATGTATTGACTCTCGACGCAATTTGAGTGTTCCATCGTCTTTAGGAGTCCCTGAACGTTACAATTAACTATCATTTATGCGTCGGATTCGAAAATCTAGACTCACAGGAGAACGACCATAAAGTGCCCGAGGCAGCAATAGACCCTTGAAGACAAGTCGGTTGGAAACCGATGCATTGATTCTTGACGCAATTTGAGTGTTCCATCGTCATTAGGAGGCCCTGAACGTTACATCTAACTATCATTTTTGCGTCGGGTTCGAAAATCTAGACTCACAGCAGAACGATCACAAGGTGCCCGTGGCAGCTATTGACCCTTGGAGAGAAATCGGCTGGAGGACGATGTATGGAATCTCGACGCAATTTGAGTCTTCTATCGTCATTAGGAGGCGCTGAACGTTACAATCCACTATCATTTTTGCGTCGGATTCGAAAATCTAGACTCACAGGAGATGGATCATATTGTGCCCGAGACAGCAATATCCCCATGGAGACAAGTCGGCTGGAGGAAGATGTATTGACTCTCGACGCAATTTGAGTGTTCCATCGTCATTAAGAGGCCCTGAGCATTACATTTAACTATCAGTTTTGCGTCGGATTCTAAAATGTTGACTCACAGGGGAACGACCATACGGTGCCCGAGGCAGCAACAGACCCTTGGAGACAAGTCGGCTGGAGGCCGATGTATTGAATCTCGACGCAATTTGAGTGTTCCATCGTCATTACAAGGCCCTCAACGTTACAATTAACTATCATTTTTGCGTCGGAATCGAAAATCTAGACTCACAGGAGAACGACCATAAAGTGCCCGAGGCAGCAATAGACCCTTGGAGACAAGTTGGCTTTAGACCGATGTATTAAATCTCGACGCAAAATGAGTGTTCCATCGTCATTAGGATGCCCGGAATGTTACAATTAACTATCATTCTTGCGTCGGATTCGAAAATCTAGACTCACAGGAGAAGGACCATGTGGTGCCCGAGGCAGCAATAGCCCCTTGGAGTCAAGTCGGCTGGAGGACGATGTATTGAATCTCGACGCAATTTGAGTCTTCTATCGTCATTAGGAGGCTTAGAACGTTACTATTCACTATCATTTTTGCGTCGAATTCGAAAATCTAGACTCACAGGAGAAGGATCATATAGTGCCCGAGACTGCAATATCCCCTTGGATACAAGTCGACTGGAGGTCGATGTATTGACTCTCTACGCAATTTGAGTGTTCCATCGTCATTAGGAGGCCCTGAACGTTACATCTAACTATCATTTTTGCGTCGGGTTCGAAAATCTAGACTCACAGCAGAACGATCACAAGGTGCCCGTGGCAGCTATAGACCCTTGGAGACAAATCGGCTGGAGGACGATGTATTGAATCTAGACGCAATTTGAGTCTTCTATCGTCATTAGGAGGCGCTGAACGTTACAATTCACTATCATTTTTGCGTCGGATTCGAAAATCTAGACTCACAGGAGAACGACCATAAGGTGCCCGAGGCAGCAATAGACCCTTGGAGACAAGTCTCCTGGAGGCAGATGTATTGAATCTCGACGCAATTTGAGTGTTCCATCGGCATTAGGAGGCCCTGAACGTTACAATTAACTATGAGGTTTGCGTCGGATTCGAAAATCTAGACTCACAGGAGAACGACCATTAGGTGCCCGAGGCAGCAAAAGAACCTTGGAGTCAAATCGGCTGGAGGACGATGTATTGAATCTCGACGCAATTTGAGTCTTCTATCATTATTAGGTCGCCCTGAACGTTATAATGAACTATCAGATTTGCGTCGGATTCGAAAATTAAGACTCACAGGAGAACGACCATAAGGTGCCCGAGGCAGCAATAGACCCTTGGAGACAAGTCGGCTGGAGGTCGATGTATTGGATCGCGACGCAATTTGAGTGTTCCATCGTCATTAGGAGGCCCTGAACGTTACAATTAACTATCAGTTTCGCGTCGGATTAAAAAATCCAGACTCACAGGAGTCGGACCATTTGGTGCCCGAGGCAGCAATATCCCCTTGGAGACAAATCAGCTGGAGGACGATGTATTGAATCTCGACGCAATTTGAGAGTTCTATCGTCATCAGGAGGCGCTGAACGTTACTATTCACTATCATTTTTGCGTCGGATTCGAAAATCTAGACTCACAGGAGAAGGATCATATGGTGCCCGAGACAGCAATATCCCCTTGGAGACAAGTCCGCTGGAGGCCGATGTATTGAATCTCGACGCAATTTGAGTGTTCCATCGTAATTAGGAGGCCCTGAACCTTACAATTAACTATCAGTTTCGCGTCGGAACCGAAAATCTAGACTCACAGGAGACGGCCCACATGGAGCCCGAGGCAGCAATATCCCCTTGTAGACAAGTCGGCTGGAGGAAGATGTATTGACTGTCGACGCAATTTGAGTGTCCCATCGTCATTAGGAGGCGCTGAACGTTACAATTCACTATCATTTTTGCGTCGGATTCGAAAATCTAGACTCACAGGAGAACGAACATAAGGTGCCCGAGGCAGCAATAGACCCTTGGAGACAAGTCGTCTGGAAACCGATTTATTGATTCTAGAGGCAATTTGAGTGTTCCATCGTCATTAGGAGGCCCTGAACGTTACAATTAACTATGAGTTTTGCGTCGGATTCGAAAATCTAGACTCACAGGAGAACGACCATAAGTTGCCCGAGGCAGCAATAGACCCTTGGAGACAAGTCGGCTGGAGGCCGATGTATTGAATCTCGACGCAATTTGAGTGTTCCATCGTCATTAGGAGGCCCTAAACGTTACAATTAACTATCATTTTAGCGTCGGATTCGAAAATTTAGATTCACAGGAGAACGACCATAAGGTGCCCGAGGCAGCAATAGACCCTTGGAGACAAGTCGGCTGGAGGACGATATATTGAATCTCGACGCAATTTGAGTGTTCCATCGGCATTAGGAGGCCCTGAACCTTACAATTAATATCATTTTAGCGTCGGATTCGAAAATCTACTAACAGGAGAAGGATCATATGGTGCACGAGACTGCAATAGACCCTTGGAGACAAGTCGGCTGGAGGTCGATGTATTGAATCTCGACGCAATTTGAGTGTTCCATCGGCATTAGGAGGCCCTGAACCTTACAATTAACTATCAGTTTCGCGTCGGATTCTAAAATCTAGACTCACAGGAGAACGACCATAAGGTGCCCGAGGCAGCAATAGACCCCTGAAGACAAGTCGGCAGGAGGACGATGTAATGGATCGCGACGCAATTTGAGTGTTCCATCGTCACTAGGAGGCCCTGAACGTTACAATTAACAATCATTTTAGCGTCGGATTCGAAAATCTACTCACAGGAGAAGTTCATACGGTGCTCGAGACAGCAATATACCCTTGGAGACAAGTCCGCTGGAGGCCGATGTATTGAATCTCGACGCAATTTGAGTCTTCTATCGTCATTAGGAGGCGCCGAACGTAACAATTCACAATCATTTTTGCGTCGGATTCGAAAATCTAGACTCACAGGAGAAGGGTCATATTGTGCCCGAGACTGCAATATCCCCTTGGAGACAAGTCGACTGGAGGTCGATGGATTGACTCTCGACGCAATTTGAGTGTTCCATCGTCTTTAGGAGTCCCTGAACGTTACAATTAACTATCATTTATGCGTCGGATTCCAAAATCTAGACTCACAGGAGAACGACCATAAAGTGCCCGAGGCAGCAATAGACCCTTGGAGACAAGTCGGCTGGAGGTCGATGTATTGACTCTCGACGCAATTTGAGTGTTCCATCGTCATTAAGAGGCCCTGAGCATTACATTTCACTATCAGTTTTGCGTCGGATTCTAAAATGTTGACTCACAGGGGAACGACCATACGGTGCCCGAGGCAGCAACAGACCCTTGGAGACAAGTCGGCTGGAGGCCGATGTATTAAATCTCGACGCAATTTGAGTGTTCCATCGTCATTACAAGGCCCTGAACGTTACAATTAACTATCATTTTTGCGTCGGATTCGAAAATCTAGACTAACAGGAGAAGGACCATACGTTGCCCGAGGCAGCAACAGACCCTTGGAGACAAGTCGGCTGGAGGACGATGTATTGAATGTCGACGCAATTTGAGTCTTCTATCGTCATTAGGAGGCGCTGAACGTTACTATTCACTATCATTTTTGCGTCGAATTCGAAAATCTAGACTCACAGGAGAAGGATCATATAGTGCCCGAGACTGCAATATCCCCTTGGATACAAGTCGACTGGAGGTCGATGTATTGACTCTCTACGCAATTTGAGTGTTCCATCGTCATTAGGAGGCCCTGAACGTTACATCTAACTATCATTTTTGCGTCGGGTTCGAAAATCTAGACTCACAGCAGAACGATCACAAGGTGCCCGTGGCAGCTATTGACCCTTGGAGACAAATCGGCTGGAGGACGATGTATTGAATCTCGACGCAATTTGAGTCTTCTATCGTCATTAGGAGGCGCTCAACGTTACAATTCACTATCATTTTTGCGTCGGATTCGAAAATCGGGACTCACAGGAGAAGGATCATATTGTGCCCGAGACAGCAATATCCCCATGGAGACAAGTCGGCTGGAGGAAGATGTATTGACTCTCGACGCAATTTGAGTGTTCCATCGTCATTAAGAGGCCCTGAGCATTACATTTAACTATCAGTTTTGCGTCGGATTCTAAAATGTTGACTCACAGGGGAACGACCATAAGGTGCCCGAGGCAGCAATAGACCCTTGGAGACAAGTCGGCTGGAGGCCGATGTATTGAATCTCCACGCAATTTGAGTGTTCCATCGGCATTAGGAGGCCCTGAACGTTACAATTAACTATGAGGTTTGCGTCGGATTCGAAAATCTAGACTCACAGGAGCACGACCATTAGGTGCCCGAGGCAGCAATAGACCCTTGGAGACAAGTCGGCTGGAGGTCGATGTATTGAATCTCGACGCAATTTGAGTGTTCCATCGGCATTAGGAGGCCCTGAACGTTACAATTAACTATTAGGTTTGCGTCGGATTCGAAAATCTAGACTCACAGGAGAACGACCATTAGGTGCCCGAGGCAGCAATAGAACCTTGGAGTCAATTCGGCTGGAGGACGATGTATTGAATCTCGACGCAATTTGAGTCTTCTATCATTATTAGGTCGCCCTGAACGTTATAATGAACTATCAGTTTTGCGTCGGATTCGAAAATCTAGACTCACAGGAGAACGACCATAAGGTGCCCGAGGCAGCAATAGACCCTTGGCGACAAGTCGGCTGGAGGCCGATGTATTAAATCTCGACGCAAAATGAGTGTTCCATCGTCATTAGGATGCCCTGAATGTTACAATTAACTATCAGTTTTTCGTCGGATTCGTTAATCTAGACACACTGGAGACGGACCATAAGGTGCCCGATGCAGCAATATCCCCTTGGAGACTAGTCCGCTGGAGGACGATGTATTGAATCGCGACGCAATTTGAGTGCTCCATCGTCATTTGGAGGCCCTGAACGTTACAATTAACTATCAGTTTCGCGTCGGATTCAAAAATCCAGACTCAAAGGAGTCGGACCATTTGGTGCCCGAGGCAGCAATATCCCCTTGGAGACAAATCAGCTGGAGGACGATGTATTGAATCTCGACGCAATTTGAGAGTTCTATCGTCATCAGGAGGCGCTGAACGTTACTATTCACTATCATTTTTGCGTCGGATTCGAAAATCTAGACTCACAGGAGAACGAACATAAGGTGCCCGAGGCAGCAATAGACCCTTGGAGACAAGTCGGCTGGAAACCGATGTATTGATTCTTGACGCAATTTGAGTGTTCCATCGTCATTAGGAGGCCCTAATTTTTACAATTAACTATCATTTTTGCGTCGGATTCGAAAATCTAGACTCACAGGAGAACGACCATAAGTTGCCCAAGGCAGCAATAGACCCTTGGAGACAAGTCGGCTGGAGGACGATATATTGAATCTCGACGCAATTTGAGTGTTCCATCGGCATTAGGAGGCCCTGAACCTTACAATTAACTATCATTTTAGCGTCGGATTCGAAAATCTACTAACAGGAGAAGGATCATATGGTGCACGAGACTGCAATAGACCCTTGGAGACAAGTCGGCTGGAGGTCGATGTATTGAATCTCGACGCAATTTGAGTGTTCCATTGGCATTAGGAGGCCCTGAACCTTACAATTAACTATCAGTTTCGCGTAGGATTCGAAAATCTAGACTCACAGGAGAACGACCATAAGGTGCCCGAGGCAGCAATAGACCCATGGAGACAAGTCGGCTGGAGGCCGATGTATTGAATCTCGACGCAATTTGAGTGTTCCATCGGCATTAGGAGGCCCTGAACGTTACAATTAACTATGAGGTTTGCGTCGGATTCGAAAATATAGACTCACAGGAGAACGACCATTAGGTGCCCGAGGCAGCAAAAGAACCTTGGAGTCAAATCGGCTGGAGGACGATGTATTGAATCTCGACGCAATTTGAGTCTTCTATCATCATTAGGTCGCCCTGAACGTTATAATGAACTATCAGATTTGCGTCGGATTCGAAAATCTAGACTCACAGGAGAACGACCATAAGGTGCCTGAGGCAGCAATAGACCCTTGGAGACAAGTCGGCTGGAGGTCGATGTATTGGATCGCGACGCAATTTGAGTGTTCCATCGTCATTAGGAGGCCCTGAACGTTACAATTAACTATCAGTTTCGCGTCGGATTCAAAAATCCAGACTCACAGTAGTCGGAACATTTGGTGCCCGAGGCAGCAATATCCCCTTGGAGACAAATCAGCTGGAGGACAATGTATTGAATCTCGACGCAATTTGAGAGTTCTATCGTCATCAGGAGGCGCTGAACGTTACTATTCACTATCATTTTTGCGTCGGATTCGAAAATCTAGACTCACAGGAGAAGGATCATATGGTGTCCGAGACAGCAATATCCCCTTGGAGACAAGTCCGCTGGAGGCCGATGTATTGAATCTCGACGCAATTTGAGTGTTCCATCGTAATTAGGAGGCCCTGAACCTTACAATTAACTATCAGTTTCGCGTCGGAACCGAAAATCTAGACTCCCAGGAGACGGACCACATGGAGCCCGAGGCAGCAATATCCCCTTGTAGACAGGTCGGCTGGAGGAAGAAGTATTGACTGTCGACCCAATTTGAGTGTCCCATCGTCATTAGGAGGCGCTGAACGTTACAATTCACTATCATTTTTGCGTCGGATTCGAAAATTTAGGCTCACAGGAGAACGACCATAAGATGCCCGATTCAGCAATAGACCCTTGGAGACAAGTCGGCTGGAGGACGATATATTGAATCTCGACGCAATTTGAGTGTTCCATCGGCATTAGGAGGCCCTGAACCTTACAATTAACTATCATTTTAGCGTCGGATTCGAAAATCTACTAACAGGAGAAGGATCATATGGTGCACGAGACTGCAATAGACCCTTGGAGACAAGTCGGCTGGAGGTCGATGTATTGAATCTCGACGCAATTTGAGTGTTCCATCGGCATTAGGATGCCCTGAACCTTACAATTAACTATCAGTTTCGCGTCGGATTCGAAAATCTAGACTCACAGGAGAACGACCATAAGGTGCCCGAGGCAGCAATAGACCCCTGGAGACAAGTCGGCTGGAGGACGATGTATTGGATCGCGACGCAATTTGAGTGTTCCATCGTCACTAGGAGGCCCTGAACGCTACAATTAACAATCATTTTAGCGTCGGATTCGAAAATCTACTCACAGGAGAAGTTCATACGGTGCTCGAGACAGCAATATACCCTTGGAGACAAGTCCGCTGGAGGCCGATGTATTGAATCTCGACGCAATTTGAGTCTTCTATCGTCATTAGGAGGCGCCGAACGTAACAATTCACTATCATTTTTGCGTCGGATTCGAAAATCTAGACTCACAGGAGAAGGGTCATATTGTGCCCGAGACTGCTATATCCCCTTGGATACAAGTCGACTGGAGGTCGATGGATTGACTCTCGACGCAATTTGAGTGTTCCATCGTCTTTAGGAGTCCCTGAACGTTACAATTAACTATCATTTATGCGTCGGATTCGAAAATCTAGACTCACAGGAGAACGACCATAAAGTGCCCGAGGCAGCAGTAGACCCTTGGAGACAAATTGGCTGGAGGACGATGTATTGAATCTCGACGCAATTTGAGTCTTCTATCGTCATTAGGAGGCGCTGAACGTTACAATTCACTATCATTTTTGCGTCGGATTCGAAAATCTAGACTCACAGGAGAAGGATCAATTTGTGCCCGAGACAGCAATATCCCCATGGAGACAAGTCGGCTGGAGGAAGATTTATTGACTCTCGACGCAATTTGAGTGTTCCATCGTCATTAAGAGGCCCTGAGCATTACATTTCACTATCAGTTTTGCGTCGGATTCTAAATTGTTGACTCACAGGGGAACGACCATACGGTGCCCGAGGCAGCAACAGACCCTTGGAGACAAGTCGGCTGGAGGCCGATGTAATGAATCTCGACGCAATTTGAGTGTTCCATCGTCATTACAAGGCCCTGAACGTTACAATTAACTATCATTTTTGCGTCGGATTCGAAAATCTAGACTAACAGGAGAAGGACCATATAGTGCCCGAGATTGCAATATCCCCTTGGATAAAAGTCGACTGGAGGTCGATGTATTGACTCTCTACGCAATTTGAGTGTTCCATCGTCATTAGGAGGCCCTGAACGTTACATCTAACTATCATTTTTGCGTCGGGTTCGAAAATCTAGACTCACAGCAGAACGATCACAAGGTGCCCGTGGCAGCTATTGACCCTTGGAGACAAATCGGCTGGAGGACGATGTATTGAATCTCGACGCAATTTGAGTCTTCTATCGTCATTAGGAGGCGCTCAACGTTACAATTCACTATCATTTTTGCGTCGGATTCGAAAATCTAGACTCACAGGAGAAGGATCATATTGTGCCCGAGACAGCAATATCCCCATGGAGACAAGTCGGCTGGAGGAAGATGTATTGACTCTCGACGCAATTTGAGTGTTCCATCGTCATTAAGAGGCCCTGAGCATTACATTTAACTATCAGTTTTGCGTCGGATTCTAAAATGATGACTCACAGGGGAACGACCATAAGGTGCCCGAGGCAGCAATAGACCCTTGGAGACAAGTCGGCTGGAGGCCGATGTATTGAATCTCCACGCAATTTGAGTGTTCCATCGGCATTAGGAGGCCCTGAACGTTACAATTAACTATGAGGTTTGCGTCGGATTCGAAAATCTAGACTCACAGGAGAACGAACATTAGGTGCCCGAGGCAGCAATAGACCCTTGGAGACAAGTCGGCTGGAGGTCGATGTATTGAATCTCGACGCAATTTGAGTGTTCCATCGGCATTAGGAAGCCCTGAACGTTACAATTAACTATGAGGTTTGCGTCGGATTCGAAAATCTAGACTCACAGGAGAACGACCATTAGGTGCCCGGGGCAGCAATAGAACCTTGGAGTCAATTCGGCTGGAGGACGATGTATTGAATCTCGACGCAATTTGAGTCTTCTATCATTATTAGGTCGCCCTGAACGTTATAATGAACTATCAGTTTTTCGTCGGATTCGAAAATCTAGACTCACAGGAGAACGACCATAAGGTGCCAGAGGCAGCAATAGACCCTTGGAGACTAGTCGGCTGGAGGCCGATGTATTAAATCTCGACGCAAAATGAGTGTTCCATCGTCATTAGGATGCCCTGAATGTTACAATTAACTATCAGTTTTTCGTCGGATTCGGAAATCTAGACTCACTGGAGACGGACCATAAGGTGCCCGATGCAGCAATATCCCCTTGGAGACTAGTCCGCTGGAGGACGATGTATTGAATAGCGACGCAATTTGAGTGTTCCATCAGCATTAGGAGGCCCTGAACCTTACAATTAACTATCATTTTAGCGACGGATTCGAAAATCTACTAACAGGAGAAGGATCATATGGTGCACGAGACTGCAATAGACCCTTGGAGACAAGTCGGCTGGAGGTCGATGTATTGAATCTCGACGCAATTTGAGTGTTCCATCGGCATTAGGAGGCCCTGAATCTTACAATTAACTATCAGTTTCGCGTCGGATTCGAAAATCTAGACTCACAGGAGAACGACCATAAGGTGCCCGAGGCAGCAATAGACCCCTGGAGACAAGTCGGCTGGAGGACGATGTATTAGATCGCGACGCAATTTGAGTGTTCCATCGTCACTAGGAGGCCCTGAACGTTACAATTAACAATCATTTTAGCGTCGGATTCGAAAATCTACTCGCAGGAGAAGTTCATACGGTGCTCGAGACAGCAATATCCCCTTGGAGACAAGTCCGCTGGAGGCCGATGTATTGAATCTCGACGCAATTTGAGTCTTCTATCGTCATTAGGAAGCGCCGAACGTTACAATTCACTATCATTTTTGCGTCGGATTCGAAAATGTAGACTCACAGGAGAAGGGTCATATTGTGCCCGAGACTGCAATATCCCCTTGGATACAAGTCGACTGGAGGTCGATGTATTGACTCTCGACGCAATTTGAGTGTTCCATCGTCTTTAGGAGTCCCTGAACGTTACAATTAACTATCATTTATGCGTCGGATTCGAAAATCTAGACTCACAGGAGAACGACCATAAAATGCCCGAGGCAGCAATAGACCCTTGCAGACAAGTCGGCTGGAAACCGATGTATTCATTCTTGACGCAATTTGAGAGTTCCATCGTCATTAGGAGGCCCTGAACGTTACATCTAACTATCATTTTTGCGTCGGGTTCGAAAATCTAGACTCACAGCAGAACGATCACAAGGTGCCCGTGGCAGCTATTGACCCTTGGAGACAAATCGGCTGGAGGTCGATGTATAGAATCTCAACGCAATTTGAGTCTTCTATCGTCATTAGGAGGCGCTGAACGTTACAATTCACTATCATTTTTGCGTCGGATTCGAAAATGTAGACTCACAGGATAAGGGTCATATTGTGCCCGAGACTGCAATATCCCCGTAGATACAAGTCGACTGGAGGTCGATGTATTGACTCTCGACGCAATTTGAGTGTTCCATCGTCTTTAGGAGTCCCTGAACGTTACAATTAACTATCATTTATGCGTCGGATTCGAAAATCTAGACTCACAGGAGAACGACCATAAAATGCCCGAGGCAGCAATAGACCCTTGCAGACAAGTCGGCTGGAAACCGATGTATTGATTCTTGACGCAATTTGAGAGTTCCATCGTCATTAGGAGGCCCTGAACGTTACATCTAACTATCATTTTTGCGTCGGGTTCGAAAATCTACACTCACAGCAGAACGATCACAAGGTGCCCGAGGCAGCAATAGACCCTTGGAGACAAGTCGGCTGGAGGCCGATGTATTGAATCTCGACGCAATTTGAGTGTTCCATCGGCATTAGGAGGCCCTGAACGTTACAATTAACCATTAGGTTTGCGTCGGATTCGAAAATCTAGACTCACAGGAGAACGACCATTAGGTGCCGGAGGCAGCAATTGACCCTTGGAGACAAGTCGGCTGGAGGCCGATGTATTGAATCTCGACGCAATTTAAGTGTTCCATCGGCATTAGGAAGCCCTGACGTTACAATTAACTATGAGGTTTGCGTCGGATTCGAAAATCTAGACTCACAGGAGAACGACCATAAGGTGCCCGAGGCAGCAATAGACCCTTGGAGTCAAATCGGCTGGGGGACGATGTATTGAATCTCGACGCAATTTGAGTCTTCTACCATCATTAGGTCGCCCTGAACGTTATAATGAACTATCAGTTTTGCGTCGGATTCGAAAATCTAGACTCACAGGAGAACGACCATAAGGTGCCCGAGGCAGCAATAGACCCTTGGAGACAAGTCGGCTGGAGGTCGATGTATTGGATCGCGACGCAATTTGAGTGTTCCATCGTCATTAGGAGGCCCTGAACGTTACAATTAACAATCATTTTTGCGTCGGATTCGAAAATCTACTCACAGGAGAAGTTCATACGGTGCTCGAGGCAGCAATAGACCCTTGGAGACAAGTCGGCTGGAGGCCGATGTATTAAATCTCGACGCAAAACGAGTGTTCCATCGTCATTAGGATACCCTGAATGTTACAATTAACTATCATTCTTGCGTCGGATTCGAAAATCTAGACTCACAGGAGAAGGACCATGTGGTGCCCAAGGCAGCAATAGACCCTTGGAGACAAGTCGGCTGGAAACCGATGTATTGATTCTTGACGCAATTTGAGTGTTCCATCGTCATTAGGAGGCCCTGAACGTTACAATTAACTATGAGGTTTGCGTCGGATTCGAAAATCTAGACTCACAGGAGAACGACCATTAGGTGCCCGAGGCAGCAATAGACCCCTGGAGACAAGTCGGCTGGAGGACGATGTATTGGATCGCGACGCAATTTGAGTGTTCCATCGGCATTAGGTGGCCCTGAACCTTACAATTAACTATCAGTTTCGCGTCGGATTCGAAAATCTAGACTCACGGGAGAACGACCATAAGGTGCCCGAGGCAGCAATAGACCCCTGGAGACAAGTCGGCTGGAGGACGATGTATTGGATCGCGACGCAATTTGAGTGTTCCATCGTCACTAGGAGGCCCTGAACGTTACAATTAACAATCATTTTAGCGTCGGATTCGAAAATCTACTCACAGGAGAAGTTCATACAGTGCTCGAGACAGCAATATCCCCTTGGAGACAAGTCCGCTGGAGGCCGATGTATTGAATCTCGACGCAATTTGAGTCCTCTATCGTCGTTAGGAGGCGCCGAACGTTACAATTCACTATCATTTTTGCGTCGGATTCGAAAATCTAGACTCACAGGAGAAGGGTCATATTGTGCCCGAGACTGCAATATCCCCTTGGATACAAGTCGACTGGAGGTCGATGTATTGCCTCTCGACGCAATTTGAGTGTTCCATCGTCTTTAGGAGTCCCTGAACGTTACAATTAACTATCATTTATGCGTCGGATTCGAAAATCTAGACTCACAGGAGAACGACCATAAAATGCCCGAGGCAGCAATAGACCCTTGCAGACAAGTCGGCTGGAAACCGATGTATTGATTCTTGACGCAATTTGAGAGTTCCATCGTCATTAGGAGGCCCTGAACGTTACATCTAACTATCATTTTTGCGTCGGGTTCGAAAATCTAGACTCACAGCAGAACGATCACAAGGTGCCCGAGGCAGCAATAGACCCTTGGAGACAAGTCGGCTGGAGGCCGATGTATTGAATCTCGACGCAATTTGAGTGTTCCATCGGCATTAGGAGGCCCTGAACGTTACAATTAACCATGAGGTTTGCGTCGGATTCGAAAATCTAGACTCACAGGAGAACGACCATTAGGTGCCGGAGGCAGCAATAGACCCTTGGAGACAAGTCGGCTGGAGGCCGATGTATTGAATCTCGACGCAATTTAAGTGTTCCATCGGCATTAGGAAGCCCTGAACGTTACAATTAACTATGAGGTTTGCGTCGGATTCGAAAATCTACTCACAGGAGAAGTTCATACGGTGCTCGAGGCAGCAATAGACCCTTGGAGACAAGTCGGCTGGAGGCCGATGTATTAAATCTCGACGCAAAATGAGTGTTCCATCGTCATTAGGATGCCCTGAATGTTACAATTAACTATCATTCTTGCGTCGGATTCGAAATTCTAGACTCACAGGAGAAGGACCATGTGGTGCCCAAGGCAGCAATAGACCCTTGGAGACAAGTCGGCTGGAAACCGATGTATTGATTCTTGACGCAATTTGAGTGTTCCATCGTCATTAGGAGGCCCTGAACGTTACAATTAACTATGAGGTTTGCGTCGGATTCGAAAATCTAGACTCACAGGAGAACGACCATTAGGTGCCCGAGGCAGCAATAGACCCCTGGAGACAAGTCGGCTGGAGGACGATGTATTGGATCGCGACGCAATTTGAGTGTTCCATCGGCATTAGGTGGCCCTGAACCTTACAATTAACTATCAGTTTCGCGTCGGATTCGAAAATCTAGACTCACGGGAGAACGACCATAAGGTGCCCGAGGCAGCAATAGACCCCTGGAGACAAGTCGGCTGGAGGACGATGTATTGGATCGCGACGCAATTTGAGTGTTCCATCGTCACTAGGAGGCCCTGAACGTTACAATTAACAATCATTTTAGCGTCGGATTCGAAAATCTACTCACAGGAGAAGTTCATACAGTGCTCGAGACAGCAATATCCCCTTGGAGACAAGTCCGCTGGAGGCCGATGTATTGAATCTCGACGCAATTTGAGTCCTCTATCGTCATTAGGAGGCGCCGAACGTTACAATTCACTATCATTTTTGCGTCGGATTCGAAAATCTAGACTCACAGGAGAAGGGTCATATTGTGCCCGAGACTGCAATATCCCCTTGGATACAAGTCGACTGGAGGTCGATGTATTGCCTCTCGACGCAATTTGAGTGTTCCATCGTCTTTACAAGGCCCTGAACGTTACAATTAACTATCATTTTTGCGTCGGATTCGAAAATCTAGACTCACAGGAGAAGGATCATATTGTGCCCGAGACAGCAATATCCCCATGGAGACAAGTCGGCTGGAGGAAGATGTATTGACTCTCCACGCAATTGGAGTGTTCCATCGTCATTAAGAGGCCCTGAGCATTACATTTAACTATCAGTTTTGCGTCGGATTCTAAAATGTTGACTCACAGGGGAACGACCATACGGTGCCCGAGGCAGCAATATCCCCTTGGAGACAAGTCGGCTGGAGGCCGATGTATTGAATCTCGACGCAATTTGAGTGTTCCATCGTCATTACAAGGCCCTGAACGTTACAATTAACTATCATTTTTGCGTCGGATTCGAAAATCTAGACTCACAGGAGAACGACCATAAGGTGCCCGAGGCAGCAATAGACCCTCGGAGACAAGTCGGGTGGAGGCCGATGTATTGAATCTCGACGCAATTTGAGTGTTCCATCGGCATTAGGAGGCCCTGAACGTTACAATTAACTATGAGGTTTGCGTCGGATTCGAAAATCTAGACTCACAGGAGAACGACCATTAGGTGCCCGAGGCAGCAATAGACCCTTGGAGACAAGTCGGCTGGAGGCCGATGTATTGAATCTCGACGCAATTTGAGTGTTCCATCGGCATTAGGAAGCCCTGAACGTTACAATTAACTATGAGGTTTGCGTCGGATTCGAAAATCAAGACTCACAGGAGAACGACCATAAGGTGCCCGAGGCAGCAATAGACCCTTGGAGTCAAATCGGTTGGAGGACGATGTATTGAATCTCGACGTAATTTGAGTCTTCTATCATCAGTAGGTCGCCCTGAACGTTATAATGAACTATCAGTTTTGCGTCGGATTCGAAAATCTAGACTCACAGGAGAACGACCATAAGGTGCCCGAGGCAGCAATAGACCCTTGGAGACAAGTCGGCTGGAGGCCGATGTATTGAATCTCGACGCAATTTGAGTGTTCCATCGGCATTAGGAGGCCCTGAACGTTACAATTAACTATGAGGTTTGCGTCGGATTCGAAAATCTAGACTCACAGGAGAACGACCATTAGGTGCCCGAGGCAGCAATAGACCCTTGGAGACAAGTCGGCTGGAGGCCGATGTATTGAATCTCGACGCAATTTGAGTGTTCCATCGGCATTAGGAAGCCCTGAACGTTACAATTAACTATGAGGTTTGCGTCGGATTCGAAAATCTAGATTCACTGGAGAACGACCATAAGGTGCCCGAGGCAGCAATAGACCCTTGGAGTCAAATCGGCTGGAGGACGATGTATTGAATCTCGACGCAATTTGAGTCTTCTATCATCATTAGGTCGCCCTGAACGTTATAATGAACTATAAGTTTTGCGTCGGATTCGAAAATCTAGACTCACAGGAGAACGATCATAAGGTGCCCGAGGCAGCAATAGACCCTTGGAGACAAGTCGGCTGGAGGTCGATGTATTGGATCGCGACGCAATTTGAGTGTTCCATCGTCATTAGGAGGCCCAGAACGTTACAATTAACAATCATTTTTGCGTCGGATTCGAAAATCTACTCACAGGTGAAGTTCATACGGTGCTCGAGGCAGCAATAGACCCTTGGAGAGAAGTCGGCTGGAGGTCGATGTATTAAATCTCGACGCAAAATGAGTGTTCCATCGTCATTAGGATGCCCTGAATGTTACAATTAACTATCATTCTTGCGTCGGATTCGAAAATCTAGACTCACAGGAGAAGGACCATGTGGTGCCCAAGGCAGCAATAGACCCTTGGAGACAAGTCGGCTGGAAACCGATGTATTGATTCTTGACGCAATTTGAGTGTTCCATCGTCATTAGGAGGCCCTGAACGTTACAATTAACTATGAGTTTTGCGTCGGATTCGAAAATCTACACTCACAGGAGAACGACCATAAGGTGCCCGAGGCAGCAATAGACTCTTGGAGACAAGTCGGCTGGAGGAAGATATATTCAATCTCGACGCAATTTGAGTGTTCCATCGGCATTAGGAGGCCCTGAACCTTACAATTAACTATCATTTTATCGTCGGATTCGAAAATCTACTAACAGGAGAAGGATCATATGGTGCACGAGACTGCAATTGACCCTTGGAAACAAGTCGGCTGGAGGTCGATGTATTGAATCTCGACGCAATTTGAGTGTTCCATCGGCATTAGGAGGCCCTGAACCTTACAATTAACTATCAGTTTCGCGTCGGATTCGAAAATCTAGACTCACGGGAGAACGACCATAAGGTGCCCGAGGCAGCAATAGACCCCTGGAGACAAGTCGGCTGGAGGACGATGCATTGGATCGCGACGCAATTTGAGTGTTCCATCGTCACTAGGAGGCCCTGAACGTTACAATTAACAATCATTTTAGCGTCGGATTCGAAAATCTACTCACAGGAGAAGTTCATACGGTGCTCGAGACAGCAATATCCCCTTGGAGACAAGTCCGCTGGAGGCCGATGTATTGAATCTCTACGCAATTTGAGTCCTCTATCGTCATTAGGAGGCGCCGAAGGTTACAATTCACTATCATTTTTGCGTCGGATTCGAAAATCTAGACTCACAGGAGAAGGGTCATATTGTGCCCGAGACTGCAATATCCCCTTGGATACAAGTCGACTGGAGGTCGATGTATTGACTCTCGACGCAATTTGAGTGTTCCATCGTCATTACAAGGCCCTGAACGTTACAATTAACTATCATTTTTGCGTCGGATTCGAAAATCTAGACTCACAGGAGAAGGATCATATTGTGCCCGAGACAGCAATATCCCCATGGAGACAAGTCGGCTGGAGGAAGATGTATTGACTCTCGACGCAATTGGAGTGTTCCATCGTCATTAAGAGGCCCTGAGCATTACATTTAACTATCAGTTTTGCGTCGGATTCTAAAATGTTGACTCACAGGGGAACGACCATACGGTGCCCGAGGCAGCAACAGACCCTTGGAGACAAGTCGGCTGGAGGCCGATGTATTGAATCTCGACGCAATTTGAGTGTTCCATCGTCATTACAAGGCCCTGAACGTTACAATTAACTATCATTTTTGCGTCGGATTCGAAAATCTAGACTCACAGGAGAACGACCATAAGGTGCCCGAGGCAGCAATAGACCCTCGGAGACAAGTCGGCTGGAGGCCGATGTATTGAATCTCGACGCAATTTGAGTGTTCCATCGGCATTAGGAGGCCCTGAACGTTACAATTAACTATGAGGTTTGCGTCGGATTCGAAAATCTAGACTCACAGGAGAACGACCATTAGGTGCCCGAGGCAGCAATAGACCCTTGGAGACAAGTCGGCTGGAGGCCGATGTATTGAATCTCGACGCAATTTGAGTGTTCCATCGGCATTAGGAAGCCCTGAACGTTACAATTAACTATGAGGTTTGCGTCGGATTCGAAAATCTAGACTCACAGGAGAACGACCATAAGGTGCCCGAGGCAGCAATAGACCTTTGGAGTCAAATCGGTTGGAGGACGATGTATTGAATCTCGACGTAATTTGAGTCTTCTATCATCATTAGGTCGCCCTGAACGTTATAATGAACTATCAGTTTTGCGTCGGATTCGAAAATCTAGACTCACAGGAGAACGACCATAAGGTGCCCGAGGCAGCAATAGACCCTTGGAGACAAGTCGGCTGGAGGCCGATGTATTGAATCTCGACGCAATTTGAGTGTTCCATCGGCATTAGGAGGCCCTGAACGTTACAATTAACTATGAGGTTTGCGTCGGATTCGAAAATCTAGACTCACAGGAGAACGACCATTAGGTGCCCGAGGCAGCAATAGACCCTTGGAGACAAGTCGGCTGGAGGCCGACGTATTGAATCTCGACGCAATTTGAGTGTTCCATCATCATTAGGAAGCCCTGAACGTTACAATTAACTATGAGGTTTGCGTCGGATTCGAAAATCTAGACTCACAGGAGAACGACCATAAGGTGCCCGAGGCAGCAATAGACACTCGGAGTCAAATCGGCTGGAGGACGATGTATTGAATCTCGACGCAATTTGAGTCTTCTATCATCATTAAGTCGCCCTGAACGTTATAATGAACTATCAGTTTTGCGTCGTATTCGAAAATCTAGACTCACAGGAGAACGACCATAAGGTGCCCGAGGCAGCAATAGACCCTTGGAGACAAGTCGGCTGGAGGTCGATGTATTGGATCGCGACGCAATTTGAGTGTTCCATCGTCATTAGGAGGCCCTGAACGTTACAATTAACAATCATTTTTGCGTCGGATTCGAAAATCTACTCACAGGAGAAGTTCATGCGGTGCTCGAGGCAGCAATAGACCCTTGGAGACAAGTCGGCTGGAGGCCGATGTATTAAATCTCGACGCAAAATGAGTGTTCCATCGTCATTAGGATGCCCTGAATGTTACAATTAACTATCATTCTTGCGTCGGATTCGAAAATCTAGACTCACAGGAGAAGGACCATGTGGTGCCCAAGACAACAATAGACCCTTGGAGACAAGTCGGCTGGAAACCGATGTATTGATTCTTGACGCAATTTGAGTGTTCCATCGTCATTAGGAGGCCCTGAACGTTACAATTAACTATGAGTTTTGCGTCGGATTCGAAAATCTAGACTCACAGGAGAACGACCATAAGGTGCCCGAGGCAGCAATAGACTCTTGGAGACAAGTCGGCTGGAGGACGATATATTGAATCTCGACGCAATTTGAGTGTTCCATCGGCATTAGGAGGCCCTGAACCTTACAATTACCTATCATTTTATCGTCGGATTCGAAAATCTACTAACAGGAGAAGGATCATATGGTGCACGAGACTGCAATTGACCCTTGGAGACAAGTCGGCTGGAGGTCGATGTATTGAATCTCGACGCAATTTGAGTGTTCCATCGGCATTAGGAGGCCCTGAACCTTACAATTAACTATCAGTTTCGCGTCGGATTCGAAAATCTAGACTCACGGGAGAACGACCATAAGGTGCCCGAGGCAGCAATAGACCCCTGGAGACAAGTCGGCTGGAGGACGATGTATTGAATCGCGACGCAATTTGAGTGTTCCATCGTCACTAGGAGGCCCTGAACGTTACAATTAACAATCATTTTAGCGACGGATTCGAAAATCTACTCACAGGAGAAGTTCATACGGTGCTCGAGACAGCAACATCCCCTTGGCGACAAGTCCGCTGGAGGCCGATGTATTGAATCTCGACGCAATTTGAGTGTTCCATCGTCATTACAAGGCCCTGAACGTTACAATTAACTATCATTTTAGCGTCGGATTCGAAAGTCTAGACTCACAGGAGAACGACCATAAGGTGCCCGAGGCAGCAATAGACCCTTGGAGACAAGTCGGCTGGAGGCCGATGTATTGAATCTCGACGCAATTTGAGTGTTCCATCGGCATTAGGAGGCCCTGAACGTTACAATTTACTATGAGGTTTGCGTCGGATTCGAAAATCTAGACTCACAGGAGAACGACCATTAGGTGCCCGAGGCAGCAATAGACCCTTGGAGACAAGTCGGCTGGAGGCCGATGTATTGAATCTTGACGCAATTTGAGTGTTCCATCGGCATTAGGAAGCCCTGAACGTTACAATTAACTATGAGGTTTGCGTCGGATTCGAAAATCTAGACTCACAGGAGAACGACCATAAGGTGCCCGAGGCAGCAATAGACCCTTGGAGTCAAATCGGCTGGAGGACGATGTATTGAATCTCGACGCAATTTGAGTCTTCTATCATCATTAGGTCGCCCTGAACGTTATAATGAACTATCAGTTTTGCGTCGGATTCGAAAATCTAGACTCACAGGAGAACGACCATAAGGTGCCCGAGGCAGCAATAGACCCTTGGAGACAAGTCGGCTGGAGGTCGATGTATTGGATCGCGACGCAATTTGAGTGTTCCATCGTCATTAGGAGGCCCTGAACGTTACAATTAACAATCATTTTTGCGTCGGATTCGAAAATCTACTCACAGGAGAAGTTCATGCGGTGCTCGAGGCAGCAATAGACCCTTGGAGACAAGTCGGCTGGAGGCCGATGTATTAAATCTCGACGCAAAATGAGTGTTCCATCGTCATTAGCATGCCCTGAATGTTACAATTAACTATCATTCTTGCGTCGGATTCGAAAATCTAGACTCACAGGAGAACGACCATAAGGTGCCCGAGGCAGCAATAGACTCTTGGAGACAAGTCGGCTGGAGGACGATATATTGAATCTCGACGCAATTTGAGTGTTCCATCGGCATTAGGAGGCCCTGAACCTTACAATTAACTATCATTTTAGCGTCGGATTCGAAAATCTACTAACAGGAGAAGGATCATATGGTGCACGAGACTGCAATAGACCCTTGGAGACAAGTCGGCTGGAGGTCGATGTATTGAATCTCGACGCAATTTGAGTGTTCCATCGGCATTAGGGGGCCCTGAACCTTACAATTAACTATCAGTTTCGCGTCGGATTCGAAAATCTAGACTCACGGGAGAACGACCATAAGGTGCCCGAGGCAGCAATAGACTCTTGGAGACAAGTCGGCTGGAGGACGATATATTGAATCTCGACGCAATTTGAGTGTTCCATCGGCATTAGGAGGCCCTGAACCTTACAATTAACTATCATTTTAGCGTCGGATTCGAAAATCTACTAACAGGAGAAGGATCATATGGTGCACGAGACAGCAATATCCCCTTGGAGACAAGTCCGCTGGAGGCCGATGTATTGAATCTCGACGCAATTTGAGTCCTCTATCGTCATTAGGAGGCGCCGAACGTTACAATTCACTATCATTTTTGCGTCGGATTCGAAAATCTAGACTCACAGGAGAAGGGTCATATTGTGCCCGAGACTGCAATATCCCCTTGGATACAAGTCGACTGGAGGTCGATGTATTGACTCTCGACGCAATTTGAGTGTTTCATCGTCATTAGGAGGCCCTGAACGTTACATCTAACTATCATTTTTGCGTCGGGTTCGAAAATCTAGACTCACAGCAGAACGCTCACAAGGTGCCCGTGGCAGCTATTGACCCTTGGAGACAAATCGGCTGGAGGACGATGTATTGAATCTCGACGCAATTTGAGTCTTCTATCGTCATTAGGAGGCGCTGAACGTTACAATTCACTATCATTTTTGCGTCGGATTCGAAAATCTAGACTCACAGGAGAAGGATCATATTGTGCCCGAGACAGCAATATCCCCATGGAGACAAGTCGGCTGGAGGAAGATGTATTGACTCTCGACGCAATTTGAGTGTTCCATCGTCATTAAGAGGCCCTGAGCATTAAATTTAACTATCAGTTTTGCGTTGGATTCTAAAATGTTGACTCACAGAGGAACGACCATACGGTGCCCGAGGGAGCAACAGACCCTTGGAGACAAGTCGGCTGGAGGCCGATGTATTGAATCTCGACGCAATTTGAGTGTTCCATCGTCATTACAAGGCCCTGAACGTTACAATTAACTATCATTTTTGCGTCGGATTCGAAAATCTAGACTCACAGGAGAACGACCATAAGGTGCCCGAGGCAGCAATAGACCCTCGGAGCCAAGTCGGCTGGAGGCCGATGTATTGAATCTCGACGCAATTTGAGTGTTCCATCGGCATTAGGAGGCCCTGAACGTTACAATTAACTATGAGGTTTGCGTCGGATTCGAAAATCTAGACTCACAGGAGAACGACCATTGGGTGCCCGAGGCAGCAATAGACCCTTGGAGACAAGTCGGCTGGAGGCCGATGTATTGAATCTCGACGCAATTTGAGTGTTCCATCGGCATTAGGAGGCCCTGAACGTTACAATTAACTATGAGGTTTGCGTCGGATTCGAAAATCTAGACTCACAGGAGAACGACCATTAGGTGCCCGAGGCAGCAATAGACCCTTGGAGTCAAATCGGCTGGAGGACGATGTATTGATTCTTGACGCAATTTGAGTGCTCCATCGTCATTAGGAGGCCCTGAACGTTACATCTAACTATCATTTTTGCGTCGGGTTCGAAAATCTAGACTCTCAGCAGAACGATCACAAGATGCCCGTGGCAGCTATTGACCCTTGGAGACAAATCGGCTGGAGGACGATGTATTGAATCTCGACGCAATTTGAGTCTTCTATCGTCATTAGGAGGCTCTGAACGTTACAATTCACTATCATTTTTGCGTCGGATTCGAAAATCTAGACTCACAGGAGAAGGATCATATTGTGCCCGAGACAGCAATATCCCCATGGAGACAAGTCGGCTGGAGGAAGATGTATTGACTCTCGACGCAATTTGAGTGTTCCATCGTCATTAAGAGGCCCTGAGCATTACATTTAACTATCAGTTTTGCGTCGGATTCTAAAATGTTGACTCACAGAGGAACGACCATACGGTGCCCGAGGCAGCAACAGACCCTTGGAGACAAGTCGGCTGGAGGCCGATGTATTGAATCTCGACGCAATTTGAGTGTTCCATCGTCATTACAAGGCCCTGAACGTTACAATTAACGATCATTTTTGCGTCGGATTCGAAAGTCTAGACTCACAGGAGAACGACCATAAGGTGCCCGAGGCAGCAATAGACCCTTGGAGACAAGTCGGCTGGAGGCCGATGTATTGAATCTCGACGCAATTTGAGTGTTCCATCGGCATTAGGAGGCCCTGAACGTTACAATTAACTATGAGGTTTGCGTCGGATTCGAAAATGTAGACTCACAGGAGAACGACTATTAGTTGCCCGAGGCAGCAATAGACCCTTGGAGACAAGTCGGCTGGAGGTCGATGTATTGGATCGCGACGCAATTTGAGTGTTCCATCGTCATTAGGAGGCCCTGAACGTTACAATTAACAATCATTTTAGCGTCGGATTCGAAAATCTACTCACAGGAGAAGTTCATACTGTGCTCGAGGCAGCAATAGACCCTTGGAGACAAGTCGGCTGGAGGCCGATGTATTGGATCGCGACGCAATTTGAGTGTTCCATCGTCATTAGGAGGCCCTGAACGTTACATCTATCATTTTTGCGTCGGGTTCGAGAATCTAGACTCACAGCAGAACGATCACAAGGTGCCCGTGGCAGCTATTGACCCTTGGAGACAAATCGGCTGGAGGTTGATGTATTGAATCTCGACGCAATTTGAGTCTTCTATCGTCATTAGGAGGCGCTGAACGTTACAATTCACTATCATTTTTGCGTCGGATTCGATAATCTAGACTCACAGGAGAAGGATCATATTGTGCCCGAGACAGCCATATCCCCATGGAGACAAGTCGGCTGGAGGAAGATGTATTGACTCTCGACGCAATTTGAGTGTTCCATCGTCATTAAGAGGCCCTGAGCATTACATTTAACTGTCAGTTTTGCGTCGGATTCTAAAATGTTGACTCACAGGGGAACGACCATACGGTGCCCGAGGCAGCAACAGACCCTTGGAGACAAGTCGGCTGGAGGCCGATATCTTGAATCTCGACGTAATTTGAGTGTTCCATCGCCATTACAAGGCCCTGAACGTTACAATTAACTATCATTTTTGCGTCTGAATCGAAAATCTAGGCTCACAGGAGAACGACCATAAGGTGCCCGAGGCAGCAATAGACCCTTGGAGACAAGTCGGCTGGAAGCCGATGTATTGAATCTCGACGCAATTTGAGTGTTCCATTGGTATTAGGAGGCCCTGAAAGTTACAATTAACTATGAGGTTTGCGTCGGATTCGAAAATCTAGACTCACGGGAGAACGACCACTAGGTGCCCGAGGCAGCAATAGACCCTTGGAGACAAGTCGGCTGGAGGCCGATGTATTGGATCGCGACGCGTTTTGAGTGTTCCATCGTCATTAGGAGGCCCCGAACGTTACAATTAACAATCATTTTAGCGACGGATTCGAAAATCTACTCACAGGAGAAGTTCATACGGTGCTCGAGGCAGCAATAGACCCTTGGAGACAAGTCGGCTGGAGGCCGATGTATTAAATCTCGACGCAAAATGAGTGTTCCATCGTCATTAGGATGCCCTGAATGTTACAATTAACTATCATTCTTGCGTCGGATTCGAAAATATAGACTCACAGGAGAAGGACCATGTGGTGCCCGAGGCAGCAAATGACCCTTGGAGACAAGTCGGCTGGCAACCGATGTATTGAATCTCGACGCAATTTGAGTCTTCTATCGTCATTAGGAGGCGCTGAACGTTACTATTCACTATCATTTTTGCGTCGAATTCGAAAATCTAGATACAGGAGACGGATCATATAGTGCCTGAGACTGCAATATCCCCTTGGATACAAGTCGACTGGAGGTCGATGTATTGACTCTCTACGCAATTTGAGTGTTCCATCGTCATTAGGAGGCCCTGAACGTTACATCTAACTATCATTTTTGCGTCGGGTTCGAAAATCTAGACTCACAGCAGAACGACCTCAAGGTGCCCTCGGCAGCTATTGACCCTTGGAGTCAAATCGGCTGGAGGACAATGTATTGAATCTCGACGCAATTTGAGTCTTCTATCATCATTAGGTCACCCTGAACGTTATAATGAACTATCAGTTTTGCGTCGGATTCGAAAATCTAGACTCACAGGAGACCGACCATAAGGTGCCCGAGGCAGCAATAGACCCTTGGAGACAAGTCGGCTGGAGGTCGATGTATTGGATCGCCACGCAATTTGAGTGTTCCATCGTCATTAGGAGGCCCTGAACGTTAGAATTAACAATCATTTCAGCGTCGGATTCGAAAATCTACTCACAGGAGAAGTTCATACGGTGCTCGAGGCAGCAATAGACCCTTGGAGACAAGTCGGCTGGAGGGCGATGTATTAAATCTCGACGCAAAATGAGTGTTCCATCGTCATTAGGATGCCCTGAATGTTACAATTAACTATCAGTTTTTCGTCGGATTCGGAAATCTAGACTCACTCGAGACGGACCATAAGGTGCCCGATGCAGCAATATCCCCTTGGAGACCAGTCCGCTGGAGGACGATGTATTGAATCGCGACGCAATTTGAGTGCTCCATCGTCATTTGGAGGCCCTGAACGTTACAATTAACTATCAGTTTCGCGTCGGATTCAAAAATCCAAACTCACAGGAGTCGGACTATTTGGTGCCCGATGCACCAATATCCCCTTGGAGACAAATCAGCTGGAGGACGATGTATTGAATCTCGACGCAATTTCAGAGTTCTATCGTCATCAGTAGGCGCTGAACGTTACTATTCACTATAATTTTTGCGTCGGATTCGAAAATCTAGACTCACAGGAGAAGGATCATATGGTGCCCGAGACAGCAATATCCCCTTGGAGACGAGTCCGCTGGAGGCCGATGTATTGAATCTCGACGCAATTTGAGTGTTCCATCGTAATTAGGAGGCCCTGAACCTTACAATTAACTATCTGTTTCGCGTCGGAACCGAAAATCTAGACTCACAGGAGACGGACCACTTGGAGCCCGAGGCAGCAATATCCCCTTGTAGACAAGTCGGCTGGAGGAAGATGTATTGACTTTCGACGCAATTTGAGTGTCCCATCGTCATTAGGAGGCGCTGAACGTTACAATTCACTATCATTTTTGCGTCGGATTCGAAAATCTAGACTCACAGGAGAACGAACATAAGGTGCCCGAGGCAGCAATAGACCCTTGGAGACAAGTCGGCTGGAAACCGATGTATTGATTCTTGACGCAATTTGAGTGTTCCATCGTCATTAGGAGGCCCTGAACGTTACAATTAACTATGAGTTTTGCGTCGGATTCGAAAATCTAGACTCACAGGAGAAGGGTCATATTGTGTCCGAGACTGCAATATCCCCTTAGATACAAGTCGACTGGAGGTCGATGTATTGACTCTCGACGCAATTTGAGTGTTCCATCGTCTTTAGGAGTCCCTGAACGTTACAATTATTTATCATTTATGCGTCGGAATCGAAAACCTAGACTCACAGGAGAAGGATCATATTGTGCCCGAGACAGCAATATCCCCATCCAGACATTTCGGCTGGAGGAAGATGTATTGACTCTCGACGCAATTTGAGTGTTCCATCGTCATTAAGAGGCCCTGAGCATTACATTTAACTATCAGTTTTGCGTCGGATTCCAAAATGTTGACTCACAGGGAAACGACCATACGGGTCCCGAGGCAGCAACAGACCCTTGGAGACAAGTCGGCTGGAGGCTGATGTATTGAATCTCGATGCAATTTGAGTGTTCCATCGTCATTACAAGGCCCTGAACGTTACAATTATCTATCATTTTTGCGTCGGATTCGAAAATCTAGACTCACAGGAGAACGACCATAAGGTGCCCGAGGCAGCAATAGACCCTTGGAGACAAGTCGGCTGGAGGCCGATGTATTGAATCTCGACGCAATTTGAGTGTTCCATCGGCATTAGGAGGCCCTGACCGTTACAATTAACTATGAGGTTTGCGTCGGATTGGAAAATCTAGACTCACAGGAGAACGACCATTAGGTGTCCGAGGCAGCAATAGACCCTTGGAGACAAGTCGGCTGGAGGCCTATGTATTGAATCTCGACGCAATTTGAGTGTTCCATCGTCATTAGGAGGCCCTAAACGTTACAACTAACTATCATTTCTGCGTCGGATTCGATAATCTAAACTCACAGGAGAACGACCATAAGGTGCCCGAGGCAGCAATAGACCGTTGGAGACAAGTCGGCTGGAGGTCGATGTATTGGATCGCGACGCAATTTGAGTGTTCTATCGTCATTAGGAGGCCCTGAACGTTACAATTAACAATCATTTTAGCGTCGGATTCGAAAATCTACTCACAGGAGAAGTTCATACGGTGCTCGAGGCAGCAATAGACCCTTGGAGACAAGTCGGCTGGAGGCCGATGTATTAAATCTCGACGCAATTTGAGTAATCCATCGTAATTAGGAGGCCCTGAACGTTACAATTAACTATCAGTTTCGCGTCGGATTCGAAAATCTAGACTCACAGGAGACGGACCACATGGAGCCCGAGGCAGCAATATCCCCTTGCAGACAAGTCGGCTGGAGGTCGATGTATTGAATCTCGAATCAATTTGAGTGTTCCATCGTCATTAGGTGGCCCTGAACGTTACAATTAACAATCAGTTTTGCGTCGGGTTCGAAAATCTAGACTTACAGCAGAACGATCACAAGGTGCCCGTGGCAGCTATTGACCCTTGGAGACAAGTCGGTTGGAGGACGATGTATTGGATCGCGACGCAAAATAGGTGTTCCATCGTCATTAGGATGCCCTGAATGTTACAATTAACTATCGGTTTTTCGTCGGATTCGGAAATTTAGACTCACTGGAGACGGACAATAAGGTGCCCGATGCAGCAATATCCCCTTGGAGAACAGTCCGCTGGAGGAAGATGTATTGAATCGCGACGCAATTTGAGTGCTGTATCGTCATTTGGAGGTCCTGAACGTTACAATTAACTATCAGTTTCGCGTCGGATTCAAAAATCCAGACTCACAGGTGTCGGACCATTTGGTGCCCGAGGCAGCAATATCCCCTTGGAGACAAATCATCTGGAGGACGATGTATTGAATCTCGACGCAATTTGCGAGTTCTATCGTCATCAGGAGGCGCTGAACGTTACTATTGACTATCATTTTTGCGTCGGATTCGATAATCTAGACTCACGGGAGAAGGATCATATGGTGCCCGAGATAGCAATATCCCCTTGGAGACAAGTCCGCTGGAGGCCGATGTAATGAATCTCGACGCAATTTGAGTGTTCCATCAGAATTAGGAGGCCCTGAACCTTACAATTAACTTTCAGCTTCGCGTCGGACTCGAAAATCTAGACTCACAGGAGACGGACCACATGGAGCCCGAGGCAGCAATATCCCCTTGTAGACAAGTCGGCTGGAGGAAGATGTATAGACTCTCGACGCAATTTGAGTGTCCCATCGTCATTAGGAGGCGCTGAACGTTGCAATTCACTATCATTTTTGCGTCGGATTCGAAAATCTAGACTCACAGGAGAACGAACATAAGGTGCCCGAGGCAGCAATAGACCCTTGGAGACAAGTCGGCTGGAAACCGATGTATTGATTCTTGACGCAATTTCAGTCTTCTATCGTCATTAAGTCGCCCTGAACGTTATAATGAACTATCAGTTTTGCGTCGGATTCGAAAATCTAGACTTACAAGAGAACGACCATAAGGTGCCCGAGGCAGCAATATCCCCTTGGAGACAAGTCGGCTGGAGGAAGATGTATTGAATCTCGACGCAATTTGAGAGTTCCATCGTCATTAGGAGGCCCTGAACGTTACAATTAACTATGAGTTTTGCGTCGGATTCGAAAACGTAGAATCACCGGAGACGGACCATGTGGTGCCAGAGGCAGGGATATCCCCTTGGAGACAAGTCGGCTGGAGGACGATGTATTGAATCTCGACACAATTTGAGTGTTCCATCGTCTTTAGGAGTAGCTGAACGTTACAATTAACTATCATTTATGCATCGGATTCGAAAATCTAGACTCACAGGAGAAAGATCATATTGAGCCCGAGGCAGCATTAGACCCTTGGAGACAAGTCGGCTGGAGGACGATGTATTGGATCGCGACGCAATTTGAGTGTTCCATCGTCATTAGGAGGTCCTGAACGTTACAATTAACAATCATTTTAGCGTCGGATTCGAAAATCTACTCACAGGAGAAGTTCATACGGTGCTCGAGGCAGCAATAGACCCTTGGAGACAAGTCGGCTGGAGGTCGATGTATTGAATCTCGACTCAATTTGAGTGTTCCATCGTCATTAGGTGGCCCTGAACGTTACAATTAACAATCAGTTTTGCGTCGGGTTCGAAAATCTAGACTCACAGCAGAACGACACAAGGTGCCCGTGGCAGCTATTGACCCTTGGAGACAAGTCGGTTGAAGGACGATGTATTGGATCGCGACGCAAAATGAGTGTTCAATCGTCATTAGGAGACCCTGAATGTTACAATTAACTATCAGTTTTTCGTCGGATTCGAAAATCTAGACTCACAGGAGAAGGATCATATTGTACCCGAGGCAGCATTAGACCCTTGAAGACAAGTCGGCTGGAGGACGATGTATTGGATCACGACGCAATTTGAGTGTTCCATCGTCATTAGGAGGCCCTGAACGTTACAATTAACAATCATTTGAGCGTCGGATTCGAGAATCTACTCACATGAGAAGTTCATACGGTGCTCGAGACAGCAATATCCCCTTGGAGACAAGTCCGCTGGAGGCCGATGTATTGAATCTCGACGCAATTTGAGTGTTCCATCGTCATTAGGAGGCCCTGAACCTTACAATTAACTATCAGTTTCGCGTCGGATTCGAAAATCTATACTCACAGGAGAACGACCATAAGGTGCCCGAGGCAGCAATAGACCCTTGGAGACAAGTCGGCTGGAGGTCGATGTATTGGATCGCGGCGCAATTTGAGTGTTCCATCGTCATTAGGAGGCCCTGAACGTTACAATTAACAATCATTTTAGCGTCGGATTCGAAAATCTACTCACAGGAGAAGTTCATACGGTGCTCGAGGCAGCAATAGACCCTTGGAGACAAGTCGGCTGGCAACCGATGTATTGATTCTTGACGCAATTTGAATGTCTCATCGGCATTAGGAGACCCTGAACGTTACAATAAACTATCATTTTTGCGTCGGATTCGAAAATCTAAACTCTCAGGAGAACGACCATAAGGTGCCCGAGGCAGGAATATCCCCTTGGAGACAAATCAGCTGGAGGACGATGTATTGAATCTCGACGCAATTTGAGTCTTCTATCGTCATTAGGAGGCGCAGAACGTTACAATTCACTATCATTTTTGCGTCGGATTTTAAAATCTAGACTCACAGGAGAACGACCATAAGGTGCCCGAGGCAGCAATACACCATTGGAGACAAGTCGGCTGGAGGTCGATTTATTGGATCGCGACGCAATTTGAGTGTTCCATCGTCATTAGGAGGCCCTGAACGTTACAATTAAATATCAGTTTCGCGTCGGATTCGCAAATCTAGACTCACAGGAGACGGACCACATGGAGCCCGAGGAAGCAATATCCCCTTGGAGACAAGTCGGCTGGAGGTCGATGTATTGAATCTCGACTCAATTTGAGTGTTCCATCGTCATTAGGTGGCCCTGAACGTTACAATTAACAATCAGTTTTGCGTCGGGTTCGAAAATCTAGACTCACAGCAGAACGATCACAACGTGCCCGTGGCAGCTATTGACGCTTGGAGACAAGTCGGTTGGAGGACGATGTATTGGATCGCGACGCAAAATAAGTGTTCCATCGTCATTAGGAGGCCCTGAATGTTACAATTAACTATCAGTTTTTCGTCGGATTCGAAAATCTAGACCCACTGGAGACGGACAATAAGGTGCCCGATGCAGCAATATCCCCTTGGAGACCAGTCCGCTGGAGGCCGAGGTATTGAATCTCGACGCAATTTGAGTGTTCCATCGTCATTAGGAGGCCCTGAACCTTACAATTAACTATCAGTTTCGCGTCGGATTCGTAAATCTAGACTCACAGGAGACGGACCACATGGAGCCCGAGGCAGCAATATCCCCTTGTAGACAAGTCGGCTGGAAGATGATGTATTGACTCTCGTCGCAATTTGAGTGTTCCATCGTCATTAAGAGGCCCTGAGCATTACATTTAACTATCAGTTTTGCGTCGGATTCTAAAATGTTGACTCACAGGGGAACGACCATACGGTGCCCGAGGCAGCAATAGACCCTTGGAGACAAATCGGCTGAATGCCGATGTATTGAGTCTCGAGGCAATTTGAGTGTTCCATCGTCATTAGGAAGCCCTGAACGTTACAATTAACAATCAGTTTCGCGTCGGATTCGAAAATCTAGACTCATATGAGAGGGAACATAAGAGGCCGGAGGCAGTAATATCCCCATGGAGACAAGTCGGCTGGAGGACGATGTATTGAATCTCGACGCAATTTGAGTGTTCCATCGTCATTAGGAGGCCCTGAACCTTACAATTAACTACCAGTTTCGCGTCGGATTCGAAAATCTAGACTCACAGGAGACGGACCTAATGGAGCCCGAGGCAGCAATATCTCCTTGTAGACAAGTCGGCTGGAGGAAGATGTATTGACTCTCGACGCAATTTGAGTGTCCCATCGTCATTAGGAGGCGCTGAACGTTAGAATTCACTATCATTTTTGCGTCGGATTCGAAAATCTAGACTCACAGGAGAACGACCATAAGGTGCCCGAGGCAGCAATAGACCCTTGGAGACAAGTCGGCTGGAAACCGATGTATTGATTTTTGACGCAATTTGAGTGTTCCATCGTCATTAGGAGGCCCTGAACGTTACAATTAACTATGAGTTTTGCGTCGGATTCGAAAATCTAGACTCACAGGAGAACGACCATAAGGTGCCCGAGGCAGCAATAGACCCTTGGAGACAAGTCGGCTGGAGGCCGATGTATTGAATCTCGACGCAATTTGAGTGTTCCATCGTCATTAGGAGGCCCTAAACGTTACAATTAACTATCATTTTTGCGTCGGATTCGAAAATTTAGACTCACAGGAGAACGACCATAGTGTGATGGAGACAAGTCGGCTGGAGGACGATGTAGTGAATCTCGACGCAATTTGAGTGTTCCATAGGCATTAGGAGGCCCTGAATCTTACAATTAACTATCAGTTTCGCGTCGGATTCGAAAATCTAGACTCACAGGAGAACGACCATAAGGTGCCCGAGGCAGCAATAGACCCTTGGAGACAAGTCGGCTGGAGGACGATGTATTGAATCTCGACGCAATTTGAGTGTTCCATCGTCTTTAGGAGTCCCTGAACGTTACAATTAACTATCATTTATGCGTCGGATTCGAAAATCTAGACTCACAGGAGAAGGATCATATTGTACCCGAGGCAGCATTAGACCCTTGAAGACAAGTCGGCTGGAGGACGATGTATTGGATCGCGACGCAATTTGAGTGTTCCATCGTCATTAGGAGGCCCTGAACGTTACAATTAACAATCATTTTAGCGTCGGATTCGAGAATCTACTAACAGGAAAAGTTCATACGGTGCTCGAAACAGCAATATCCCCTTGGAGACAAGTCCGTTGGAGGCCGATGTATTGAATCTCGACGCAATTTGAGTGTTCCATCGTCATTAGGAGGCCCTGAATCTTACAATTAACTATCAGTTTTGCGTCGGATTCGAAAATCTAGACTCACAGGAGAACGACCATAAGGTGCCCGAGGCAGCAATAGACCCTTGGAGACAAGTCGGCTGGAAACCGATGTATTGATTCTTGACGCAATTTGAGTTTCTCATCGGCATTAGGAGGCGCTGAACGTTACAATTAACTATCATTTTTGCGTCGGATTCGAAAATCTAGACTCACAGGAGAAGGATCATATTGTGCCCGAGACAGCAATATCCCCATGGAGACAAGTCGGCTGGAGGCCGATGTATTGAATCTCGAGGCAATTTGAGTGTTCCATCGTCATTAGGAGGCCCTGAACGTTACAATTAACTATCAGCTTCGCGTCGGATTCGAAAATCTAGACTTACATTAGACGGACCACATGGAGCCCGAGGCAGCAATATCCCCTTGGAGACAAGTCGGCTGGAGGTCGATGTATTGAATCTCGACTCAATTTGGGTGTTCCATCGTCATTAGGTGGCCCTGAACGTTACAATTAACAATCAGTTTTGCGTCGGGTTCGAAAATCTAGACTCACAGCAGAACGATCACAAGGTGCCCGAGGCAGCTATTGCCGCTTGGAGACAAGTCGGTTGGAGGACGATGTATAGGATCGCGACGCAAAATAAGTGTTCCATCGTCATTAGGAGGCCCTGAATGTTACAATTAACAATCAGTTTTTCGTCGGATTCGAAAATCTAGACCCACTGGAGACGGACCATAAGGTGCCCGATGCAGCAATATCCCCTTGGAGACCAGTCCGCTGGAGGCCGATGTATTGAATCTCGACGCAATTTGAGTGTTCCATCGTCATTAGGAGGACCTGAACCTTACAATTAACTATCAGTTTCGCGTCGGATTCGAAAATCTAGACTCACAAGAGACGGACCACATGGAGCCCGAGGCAGCAATATCCCCTTGTGGACAAGTCGGCTGCAAGATGATGTATTGACTCTCGACGCAATTTGAGTGTTCCATCGTCATTAAGAGGCCCTGAGCATTACATTTAACTATCAGTTTTGCGTCGGATTCTAAAATGTTGACGCACAGGGGAACGACCATACGGTGCCCGAGGCAGCAATAGACCCTTGGAGACAAATCGGCTGAATGCCGATGTATTGAGTCTCGAGGCAATTTGAGTGGTCCATCTTCATTAGGAAGCCCTGAACGTTACAATTAACAATCAGTTTCGCGACGGATTCGAAATCTAGACTCACATGAGAGCGAACATAAGAGGCCGGAGGCAGTAATATCCCCATGGAGACAAGTCGGCTGGAGGACGATGTATTGAATCTCGACGCAATTTGAGTGTTCCATCGTCATTAGGAGGCCCTGAACCTTACAATTAACTATCAGTTTCACGTCGGATTCGAAAATCTAGACTCACAGGAGACGGACCACATGGAGCCCGAGGCAGCAATATCCCCTTGTAGACAAGTCGGCTGGAGGAAGATGTATTGACTCTCGACGCAATTTGAGTGTCCCATCGTCATTAGGAGGCGCTGAACGTTAGAATTCACTATCATTTTTGCGTCGGATTCGAAAATCTAGACTCACAGGAGAACGACCATAAGGTGCCCGAGGCAGCAATAGACCCTTGGAGACAAGGCAATTGGAAACCGATGTATTGATTCTTGACGCAATTTGAGTGTTCCATCGTCATTAGGAGGCCCTGAACGTTACAATTAACTATGAGTTTTGCGTCGGATTCGAAAATCTAGACTCACAGGAGAACGACCATAAGGTGCCCGAGGCAGCAATAGACCCTTGGAGACAAGTCGGCTGGAGGCCGATGTATTGAATCTCGACGCAATTTGAGTGTTCCATCGTCATTAGGAGGCCCTAAACGTTACAATTAACTATCATTTTTGCGTCGGATTCGATAATCTAATCTCACAGGAGAACGACCATAAGGTGCCCCAGGCAGCAACAGACCCTTGGAGACAAGTCGGCTGGAGGCCGATGTATTGAATCTCGACGCAATTTGAGTGTTCTATCGTCATTAGGAGGCCCTAAACGTTACAATTAACTATCATTTTTGCGTCGGATTCGATAATCTAAACTCACAGGAGAACGACCATAAGGTGCCCGAGGCTGCAACAGACCCTTGGAGACAAGTCGGCTGGAGGCCGATGTATTGAATCTCAACGCAATTTGAGTGTTCCATCGGCATTTAGAGGCACTGAACGTTACAATTAACTATGAGTTTTGCGTCGGATTCGAAAATCTAGACTCACAGGAGAACGACCATAAGGTGCCCGAGGCAGCAATAGACCCTTGGAGACAAGTCGGCTGGAGGCCGATGTATTGAATCTCGACTCAATTTGAGTGTTCCATCGTCATTAGGAGGCCCTAAACGTTACAATTAACTATCACCTTTGCGTCGGATTCGATAATCTAAACTCACAGGAGAACGACCATAAGGTGCCCGAAGCAGCAACAGACCCCTGCAGACAAGTCGGCTGGAGGCCGATGTATTGAATCTCGACGCAATTTGAGTGTTCCATCGTCATTACAAGGCCCTGAACGTTACAATTAACTATCATTTTTGCGTCGGATTCGAAAATCTAGACTCACAGGAGAACGACCATAAGGTTCCCGAGGCAGCAATAGACCCTTGGAGACAATTCGGCTGGAGGTCGATGTATTGGATCGCGACGCAATTTGCGTGTTCCATCGTCATTAGGAGGCCCTGAATGTTACAATTAACTATCAGTTTTTCGTCGGATTCGAAAATCTAGACTCACAGCAGACGGACCATTTGGTGCCCGAGGCAGCAATATCCCCTCGGAGACAAATCGGCTGGAGGACGATGTATTGAATCTCGACGCAATTTCAGTCTTCTATCGTCATTACGTCGCCCTGAACGTTATAATGAACTATCAGTTTTGCGTCGGATTCGAAAATCTTGACTTACAAGAGAACGACCATATAGTGCCAGAGGCAGCATTAGACCCTTGGAGACAAGTCGGCTGGAGGACGATGTATTGGATCGCGACGCAATTTGAGTGTTCCATCGTCATTAGGAGGCGCTGAACCTTACAATTAACTATCAGTTTCGCGTCGGATTCGAAAATCTAGACTCACAGGAGACGGAGCACATGGAGCCCGAGGCAGCAATATCCCCTTGGAGACAAGTCGGCTGGAGGAAGATGTATTGAATCTCGACGCAATTTGAGAGTTCCATCGTCATTAGGCGGCCCTGAACGTTACAATTAACTATGAGTTTTGCGTCGGATTCGAAATCGTAGAATCACCGGAGACGGACCATGTGGTGCCAGAGGCAGTGATATCCCCTTGGAGACAAGTCGGCTGGAGGCCGATGTATTGAATCTCGACGCAATTTGAGTGTTCCATCGTCATTTGGAGGCCCTGAACCTAACAATTAACTATCAGTTTTGCGTCGGATTCGAAAATCTAGACTCACAGGAGAACGACCATAAGGTGCCCGAGGCAGCAATATCCCCTTGGAGACAAATCGGCTGGAGGACGATGTATTGAATCTCGACGCAATTTGAGTCTTCTATCGTCATTAGGAGGCGCAGAACGTTACAATTCACTATCATTTTTGCGTCGGATTCGAAAATCTAGACTCACAGGAGAAGGATCATATTGTGCCCGAGACTGCAATATCCCCTTGGATACAAGTCGACTGGAGGTCGATGTATTGACTCTCGACGCAATTTGAGTGTTCCATCGTCTTTAGGAGTCCCTGAACGTTACAATTAACTATCATTTATGCGTCGGATTCGAAAATCTAGACTCACATGAGAGCGAACATATGAGGATGGAGGCAGTAATATCCCCATGGAGACAAGTCGGCTGGAGGACGATGTATTGAATCTCGACGCAATTTGAGTGTCCCATCGTCATTAGGAGGCCCTAAACGTTACAATTAACTATGAGTTTTGCGTCGGATTCGAAAATCTAGACTCACAGGAGAACTAACATAAGGTGCCCGAGGCAGCAATAGACCCTTGGAGACAAGTCGGCTGGAGGCCGATGTATTGAATCTCGACGCAATTTGAGTGTTCCATCGTCATTAGGAGGCCCTAAACGTTACAATTATCTATCACTTTTGCGTCGGATTCGTTAATCTAAACTCACAGGAGAACGACCATAAGGTGCCCGAGGCAGCAACAGACCCTTGGAGACAAGTCGGCTGTAGGCCGATGTATTGAATCTCGACGCAATTTGAGTGTTCCATCGTCATTACAAGGCCCTGAACGTTACAATTTACTATCATTTTTGCTTCGGATTCGAAAATCTAGACTCACAGGAGAACGATCAAAAGGTGCCCGAGGCAGCAATAGACCCTTGGAGACAAGTCGGCTGGAGGTCGATGTATTGGATCGCGACGCAATTTGAGTGTTCCATCGTCATTAGGAGGCCCTGAATGTTACAATTAACAATCATTTTAGCGTCGGATTCGAAAATCTACTCACAGGAGAAGTTCATACGGTGCACGAGACAGCAATATCCCCTTGGAGACAAGTCCGCTGGAGGCCGATGTATTGAATCTCGACGCAATTTGAGTGTTCCATCGTCATTACAAGGCCCTGAACGTTACAATTAACTATCATTTTTGCTTCGGATTCGAAAATCTAGACTCACAGGAGAACGATCATAAGGTGCCCGAGGCAGCAATAGACCTTTGGAGACAAGTCGGCTGGAGGACGATGTATTGAATCTCGACGCAATTTGAGTGTTCCGTCATCTTTAGGAGTACCTGAACGTTACAATTAACTATCATTTATGCGTCGGATTCGAAAATCTAGACTCACAGGAGAAGGATCATATTGTGCCCGAGACTGCAATATCCCCTTGGATACAAGTCGACTGGAGGTCGATGTATTGTCTCTCGACGCAATTTGAGTGTTCCATCGTCTTTAGGAGTCCCTGAACGTTACAATTAACTATCATTTATGCGTCGGATTCGAAAATCTAGACTCACAGGAGAACGACCATAAGGTGCCCGAGGCAGCAATAGACCCTTGGAGACAAGTCGGCTGGAGGTCGAGGTATTGGATCGCGACGCAATTTGAGTGTTCCATCGTCATTAGGAGGCCCTGAATGTTACAATTAACTATCAGTTTTGCGTCGGATTCGAAAATCTAGACTTACAAAAGAACGACCATAAGGTGCCAGAGGCAGCATTAGACCCTTGGAGACAAGTCGGCTGGAGGACGATGTATTGGATCGCGACGCAATTTGAGTGTTCCATCGTCATTAGGAGTCCCTGAACCTTACAATTAACTATCAGTTTCGCGTCGGATTCGAAAATCTAGACTCACAGGAGAACGACCATAAGGTGCCCGAGGCAGCAATAGACCCTTGGAGACAAGTCGGCTGGAGGACGATGTATTGAATCTCGACGCAATTTGAGTGTTCCGTCATCTTTAGGAGTATCTGAACGTTACAATTAACTATCATTTCTGCGTCGGATTCGAAAATCTAGACTCACAGGAGAAGGATCATATTGTGCCCGAGGCAGCTTTAGACCCTTGGAGACAAGTCGGCTGGAGGCCGATGTGTTGAATCTCGACGCAATTTGTGTGCTCCATCGTCATTAGGAGGCCCTGAACGTTACATTTAACTATGAGTTTTGCGTCGGATTCGAAAACGTAGAATCACCGGAGACGGACCATGTGGTGCCCGAGGCAGCAATATCACCTTGGAGACAAATCGGCTGGAGGACGATGTATTGAGTCTCGACGCAATTTGAGTGTTCCATCGTCATTAGGAGGCCCTGCACGTTACAATCAACTATGAGTTTCGCGTCGGATTCGAAAATCTACACACAGGAGAAGTTCATACGGTGCTCGAGACAGGTATATCCCCTTTGAGACAAGTCGACTGGAAGTCGATGTATTGACTCTCGACGCAATTTGAGTGTTCCATCGTCATTAGGAGGCCCTGAACGTTACAGTTAACTATCATTTTAGCGTCGGATTCGAAAATCTACTAACAGGAGAAGGATCATATGGTGCACGAGACTGCAATATCCCCTTGGATACAAGTCGACTGGAGGTCGATGTATTGACTCTCGACGCAATTTGAGTGTTCCATCGTCATTAGGAAGCCCTGAACGTTACAATCAACTATCAGTTGCGCGTCGGATTCGAAAATCTACTCACAGGAGAAGTTCATACGGTGCTCGAGACAGCAATAGACCCTTGAAGACAAGTCGGCTGGAGGTCGATGTATTGAATCTCGACGCAATTTGAGTGTTCCATCGTCATTACAAGGCCCTGAACGTTACAATTAACTATCATTTTTGCGTCGGATTCGAAAATCTAGACTCACAGGAGAACGACCATAAGGTGCCCGAGGCAGCTATAGACCCTTGGAGACAAGTCGGCTGGAGGTCGATGTATTGAATATCGACGCAATTTGAGTGTCCCATCGTCATTAGAAGGCCCTGAAAATTACAATTCACTATCATTTTTGCGTCGGATTCGAAAATGTAGACTCACAGGAGAAGGATCATATTGTGCCCGAGGCAGTAATATCCCCATGGAGACAAGTCGGCTGGAGGAAGATGTATTGAATCTCGACGCAATTTGAGTGTTCCCTCGTCATTAGAAGGCCCTGAACGTTACAATTAACTATCATTTTTGTGTCGGATTCGAAAATCTAGACTCACAGGAGAACGACCATAAGGTGCCCCAGGCAGCAGTAGACCCTTGGAGACAAGTCGGCTGGAGGCCGATGTATTGAATCTCGACGCAATGTGAGTGTCCCATCGTCATTAGGAGGCCCTGAACGTTACAATTAACTATTATTTTTGCATCGGATTCGATAATCTAGACTCACAGGAGAACGACCATAAGGTGCGCGAGGCAGCAATAGACCCTTGGAGACAAATCGGCTGGAGGACGATGTATTGAATCTCGACGCAATTTAAGTGTTCCATCGTCATTAGGAGGCCTTGAACGTTACAATTAACAATCAGTTTCGCGTCGGTTTCGAAAATCTAGACTCACAGGAGAACGACCATAAGATGCCCGAGGCAGCAATATCCCCTTGGAGACAAATCGGCTGGAGGACGATTTATTGAATCTCGACGCAATTTGAGTGTTCCATCGTCATTAGGAGGCCCTGAACGTTACAATCAACTATGCGTTTCGCGTCGGATTCGAAAATCTACTCACAGGAGAAGTTCATACGGTGCTCGAGACAGCAACATCCCCTTTGACACAAGTCGACTGGAGGTCGATGTATTGACTCTCGACGCAATTTGAGTGTTCCGTCGTCATTAGGAAGCCCTGAACGTTACAATTAACTATCAGTTTCGCGTCGGATTCGAAAATCTACTCACAGGAGAAGTTCACACGGTGCTCGAGACAGCAATTGACCCTTGGAGACAGGTCGGCTGGAGGTCGACGTATTGAATCTCGACGCAATTTGAGTGTTCCATCGTCATTAGAAGGCCCTGAACGTTACAATTAACTATCATTTTTGCGTCGGATTCGAAAATCTAGACTCACAGGAGAACGACCATAGGGTGCCCGAGGCAGCAATAGACCCTTGGAGACAAGTCGGCTGGAGGCCGATGTATTGAATCTCGACGCAATTTGAGTGTTCCATCGCCAATAGGAGGCCCTGAACGTTACAATTAACTATGAGTTTTGCGTCGGATTCGAAAACGTAGAATCACCGGAGAGGGACCATGTGGTGCCGAGGCAGCGATATCCCCTTGGAGACAAGTCGGCTGGAGGCCGATGTAGTGAATCTCGACGCAATTTGAGTGTCCCATCGTCATTAGAAGGCCCTGAACGTTACAATTCACTATCATTTTTGCGTCGGATTCGAAAATCTAGACTCACAGGAGAAGGATCAAATTGTGCCCGAGGCAGCATTAGACCCTTGGATACAAGTCGGCTGGAAACCGATGAATTGAATCTCGACGCAATTTGAGTGTCCTATCGTCATTAGAAGGCCCTGAACGTTACAATTAACTATCAGTTTTGCGTCGGATTCTAAAATGTTGACTCACAGGGGAACGACCATACGGTGCCCGAGGCAGCAATAGACCCTTGGAGACAAATCGGCTGAATGCCGATGTACTGAATCTCGAGGCAATTTGAGTGTTCCATCGTCATTAGGAAGCCCTGAACGTTACAATTAACAATCAGTTTCGCGTCGGATTCGAAAATCTAGACTCACATGAGAACGAACATAAGAGGCCGGAGGCAGTAATATCCCCATGGAGACAAGTCGGCTGGAGGACGATGTATTGAATCTCGACGCAATTTGAGTGTCCCATTGTCATTAGGAGGCCCTAAACGTTACAATTAACTATCATTTTTGCGTCGGATTCGATAATCTAAACTCACAGGAGAACGACCATAAGGTGCCCGAGGCAGCAACAGACCCTTGGAGACAAGTCGGCTGGAGGCCGATGTATTGAATCTCGACGCAATTTGAGTGTTCCATCGTCATTAGGAGGCCCTAAACGTTATAATTAACTATCATTTTTTCGTAGGATTCGATAATCTAAACTCACAGGAGAACGACCATAAGGTGCCCGAGGCAGCAACAGACCCTTGGAGACAAGTCGGCTGGAGGCCGATGTAATGAATCTCGACGCAATTTGAGTGTTCCATCGTCATTACAAGGCCCTGAACGTTACAATTAACTATCATTTTTGCGTCGGATTCGAAAATCTAGACTCACAGGAGAACGACCATAAAGTGCCCGAGGCAGCTATAGACCCTTGGAGACAAGTCGGCTGGAGGTCGATGTATTGAATCTCGACGCAATTTGAGTGTCCCATCGTCATTAGAAGCCAATGAACATTACAATTCACTATCATTTTTGCGTCGGATTCGAAAATCTAGACTCACAGGAGAAGGATCATATTGTGCCCGAGGCAGCAACAGACCCTTGGAGACAAGTCGGCTGGAGGCCGATGTATTGAATCTCGACGCAATTTGAGTGTTCCATCGTCATTACAAGGCCCTGAACGTTACAAATAACTATCATGTTTGCGTCGGATTCGTAAATCTAGACTCACAGGAGAACGACCATAAGGTGCCCGAGCAGCTATAGACCCTTGGAGACAAGTCGGCTGGAGGTCGATGTATTGAATCTCGACGCAATTTGAGTGTTCCATCGCCAATAGGAGGCCCTGAACGTTACAATTAACTATCAGCTTTGCGCCGGATTCGAAAACGTAGAATCACCGGAGACGGACCATGTGGTGCCCGAGGCAGCAATATCCCCTTGGAGACAAGTCGGCTGGAGGACGATGTATTGAATCTCGACGCAATTTGAGTGTCCCATCGTCATTAGGACGCCCTAAACGTTACAATTAACTATCATTTTTGCGTCGGATTCGATAATCTAAACTCACAGGAGAACGACCATAAGGTGCCCGAGGCAGCAACAGACCCTTGGAGACAAGTCGGCTGGAGGCCGATGTATTGAATCTCGACGCAATTTGAGTGTTCCATCGTCATTAGGAGGCCCTAAACGTTACAATTAACTACCATTTTTGCGACGGATTCGATAATCTAGACTCACAGGAGAACGACCATAAGGTGCCCGAGGCAGCAATATACCCTTGGAGGCAAGTCGGCTGGAGGACGATGTATTGAATCTCGACGCAATTTAAGTGTTCCATCGTCATTAGGAGGCCTTGAACGTTACAATTAACAATCAGTTTCGCGTCGGATTCGAAAATCTAGACTCACAGGAGAACGACCATAAGATGCCCGAGGCAGCAATATCCCCTTGGAGACAAATGGGCTGGAGGACGATTTATTGAATCTCGACGCAATTTGAGTGTTCCATCGTTATTAGGAGGCCCTGAACTTTACAATCAACTATGAGTTTCGCGTCGGATTCGAAAATCTACTCATAGGAGAAGTTCATACGGTGCTCGAGACAGCAATATCCCCTTTGAGAAAAGTCGACTGGAGGTCGATGTATTGACTCTCGACGCAATTTGAGTGTTCCATCGTCATTAGAAGGCCCTGAACGTTACAATTAACTATCATTTTTGCGTCGGATTCGATAATCTAAACTCACAGGAGAACGACCATAAGGTGTCCGAGGCAGCAACAGACGCTTGGAGACAAGTCGGCTGGAGACCGATGTATTGACTCTCGACGCAATTTGAGTGTTCCATCGGCATTAGGAGGCCCTGAACGTTACAGTTAACTATCATTTTAGCGTCGGATTCGAAAATCTAGACTCACAGGAGAACGACCATAAGGTGCCCGAGGCAGCAATAGACCCTTGGAGACAAGTCGGCTGGAGGTCGATGTATTGAATCTCGACTCAATTTGTGTTCTCCATCGTCATTAGGAGGCCCTGAACGTTACAATTAACTATGAGTTTTGCGTCGGATTCGAAAACGTAGAATCACCGGAGACGGACCATGTGGTGCCCGAGGCAGCGATATCCCTTTGGAGACAAGTCGGCTGGAGGCCGATGTAGTGATTCTCGACGCAATTTGAGTGTCCCATCGTCATTAGGAGGCCCTGAACGTTACAATTCACTATCATTTTTGCGTCGGATTCGAAAATCTAGACTCACAGGAGAAAGATCATATTGTGCCCGAGGCAGCATTAGACCCTTGGATACAAGTCGACTGGAGGTCGATGTATTGACTCTCGACGCAATTTGAGTGTTCCATCGGCATTAGGAGGCCCTGAACGTTACAGTTAACTATCATTTTAGCGTCGGATTCGAAAATCTACTAACAGGAGAACGACCATAAGGTGCCCGAGGCAGTAATATCCCCATGGAGACAAGTCGGCTGGAGGAAGATGTATTGACTCTCGACGCAATTTGAGTGTTCCATCGTCATTAGAAGGCCCTGAACGTTACAATTAACTATCATTTATGCGTCGGATTCGAAAACTAGACTCACAGGAGAACGACCATAAGGTGCCCGAGGCAGCAGTAGACCCTTGGAGACAAGTCGGCTGGAGGCCGATGTATTGAATCTCGACGCAATTTGAGTGTTCCATCGGCATTAGGAGGCCCTGAACGTTACAGTTAACTATCATTTTAGCGTCGGATTCGAAAATCTACTAACAGGAGAACGACCATAAGGTGCCCGAGGCAGTAATATCCCCATGGAGACAAGTCGGCTGGAGGAAGGTGTATTGACTCTCGACGCAATTTAAGTGTTCCATCGGCATTAGGAGGCCCTGAACGTTACAATTAACTATCATTTTTGCGTCGGATTCGAAAACTAGACTCACAGGAGAACGTCCATAAGGTGCCCGAGGCAGCAGTAGACCCTTGGAGACAAGTCGGCTGGAGGCCGATGTATTGAATCTCGACGCAATTTGAGTGTTCCATCGTCATTACCAGGCCCTTAACGTTACAATTAACTACCATTTTTGCGTCGGATTCGAAAATCTAGAGTCACAGGAGAACGACCATAAGGTGCCCGAGGTAGCTACAGACCCTTGGAGACAAGTCGGCTGGAGGTCGATGAATTGAATCTCGACGCAATTTGAGTGTCCCATCGTCATTAGAAGGCCCTGAACGTTACAATTCACTATCATTTTCGCGTCGGATTCGAAAATCTAGACTCGCAGGAGAAGGATCATATTGTCAGTAATATCCCCATGGAGACAAGTCGGCTGGAGGACGATGTATTGAATCTCGACGCAATTTGAGTGTCCCATCGTCATTAGAAGGCCCTGAACGTTACAATTCACTATCATTTTTGCGTCGGATTCGAAAATCTAGACTCACAGGAGAACGACCATAAGGTGCCCGAGGCAGCAATAGACCCTTGGAGACAAGTCGGCTGGAGGTCGATGTATTGAATCTCGACGCAATTTGAGTGTTTCCATCGCCAATAGGAGGCCCTGAACGTTACAATTAACTATCAGTTTTGCGTCGGATTCGAAAACGTAGAATCACCGGAGACGGAGCATGTGGTGCCCGAGGCAGCAATATCCCCATGGAGACAAGTCGGCTGGAGGACGATGTATTGAATCTCGACGCAATTTGAGTGTTCCCTCGTCATTAGAAGGCCCTGAACGTTACAATTAACTATCATTTTTGCGTCGGATTCGAAATCTAGACTCACAGGAGAACGACCATAAGGTGCCCGTGGCAGCCGTAGACCCTTGGAGACAAGTCGGCTGGAGGCCGATGTATTGAATCTCGACGCAATTTGAGTGTCCCATTGTCATTAGGAGGCCCTAAACGTTACAATTAAACTATCATTTTTGCGTCGGATTCGATAATCTAAACTCACAGGAGAACGACCATAAGGTGCCCGAGGCAGCAACAGACCCTTGGAGACAAGTCGGCTGGAGGCCGATGTATTGAATCTCGACGCAATTTGAGTGTTCCCATCATCATTAGGAGGCCCTAAACGTTACAATTAACTATCATTTTTGCGTCGGATTCGATAATCTAGACTCACAGGAGAAGGATCATATTGTGCCCGAGGCAGCAATATCCCCATGGAGACAAGTCGGCTGGAGGCCGATGTATTGAATCTCGACGCAATTTTGAGTGTTCCATCATCATTAGGAGGCCCTAAACGTTACAATTCACTCTCATTTTTCGCGTCGGATTCGATAATCTAGACTCACAGGAGAAGGATCATATTGTGCCCGAGGCAGTAATATCCCCTTGGAGACAAGTCGGCTGGAGGTCGATGTATTGAATCTCGACGCAATTTGAGTGTTCCATAGCCAATAGGAGGGACCTGAACGTTACAATTAACAATCAGTTTCGCGTCGGATTCGAAAATCTAGACTCACAGGAGAACGACCCATAAGATGCCCGAGGCAGCAATAATCCCCATGGAGACAAGTCGGCTGGAGGAAGATGTATTGACTCTCGACGCAATTTGAGTGTTCCATCGTCATTAGAAGGCCCTGAACGTTACAATTAACTATCAGTTTTGCGTCGGATTCGAAAACGTAGAATCACCGGAGACGGAGCATGTGGTGCCCGAGGCAGCAATATCCCCTTGGAGACAAGTCGGCTGGAGGACGATGTATTGAATCTCGACGCAATTTGAGTGTTCCATCGTCATTACAAGGCCCTGAACGTTACAAATAACTATCATGTTTGTGTCGGATTCGTAAATCTAGACTCACAGGAGAACGACCATAAGGTGCCCGAGGCAGCTATAGACCCTTGGAGACAAGTCGGCTGGAGGTCGATGTATTGAATCTCGACGCAATTTGAGTGTCCCATCCTCATTAGAAGGCCCTGAACGTTACAATTCACTATCATTTTTGCGTCCGGATTCGAAAATCTAGACTCACAGGAGAAGGATCATATTGAGCCCGAGGCAGTAATATCCCCATGGAGACAAGTCGGCTGGAGGAAGATGTATTGAATCTCGACGCAATTTGAGTGTCCCATCGTCATTAGAAGGCCCTGAACGTTACAATTCACTATCATTTTTGCGTCGGATTCGAAAATCTAGACTCACAGGAGAACGACCATAAGGTGCCCGAGGCAGCAATAGACCCTTGGAGACAAGTCGGCTGGTGGTCGATGTATTGAATCTCGACGCAATTTGAGTGTTCCATCGCCAATAGGAGGCCCTGAACGTTACAATTAACTATCAGTTTTGCGCCCGGATTCGAAAACGTAGAATCACCGGAGACGGACCATGTGGTGCCCGAGGCAGCAATATCCCCTTGGAGACAAGTCGGCTGGAGGACGATGTATTGAATCTCGACGCAATTTGAGTGTCCCATCGTCATTAGGACGCCCTAAACGTTACAATTAAACTATCATTTTTGCGTCGGATTCGATAATCTAAACTCACAGGAGAACGACCATAAGGTGCCCGAGGCAGCAACAGACCCTTGGAGACAAGTCGGCTGGAGGCCGATGTATTGAATCTCGACGCAATTTGAGTGTTCCATCGTCATTAGGAGGCCCTAAACGTTACAATTAACTATCATTTTTTGCGACGGATTCGATAATCTAGACTCACAGGAGAACGACCATAAGGTGCCCGAGGCAGCAATAGACCCTTGGAGACAAGTCGGCTGGAGGCCGATGTATTGAATCTCGACGCAATTTGAGTGTTCCATCGTCATTAGGAGGCCCTAAACGTTACAATTAACTATCATTTTTGCGACGGATTCGATAATCTAGACTCACAGGAGAACGACCATAAGGTGCCCGAGGCAGCAATAGACCCCTTGGAGGCAAGTCGGCTGGAGGACGATGTATTGAATCTCGACGCAATTTAAGTGTTCCATCGTCATTAGGAGGCCTTGAACGTTACAATTAACAATCAGTTTCGCGTCGGATTCGAAAATCTAGACTCACAGGAGAACGACCATAAGATGCCCGAGGCAGCAATATCCCCTTGGAGACAAATCGGCTGGAGGACGATTTATTGAATCTCGACGCAATTTGAGTGTTCCATCGTTATTAGGAGGCCCTGAACTTTTCAATCAACTATGAGTTTCGCGTCGGATTCGAAAATCTACTCATAGGAGAAGTTCATACGGTGCTCGAGACAGCAATATCCCCTTTGAGACAAGTCGACTGGAGGTCGATGTATTGACTCTCGACGCAATTTGAGTGTTCCATTGTCATTAGGAAGCCCTGAACGTTACAATTAACTATCAGTTTCGCGTCGGATTCGAAAATCTACTCACAGGAGAAACTCATATGGTGCTCGAGACAGCAATAGACCCTTGGAGACAGGTCGGCTGGAGGTCTATGTATTGGATCGCGACGCAATTTGAGTGTTCCATCTTCATTAGGAGGCCCTGAATGTTACAATTAACTATCATTTTTGCGTCGGATTCGAAAACGTAGAATCACCGGAGACGGACCATGTGGTGCCCGAGGCAGCGATATCCCCAGATAGACAAGTCGGCTGGAGACCGATGTATTGAATCTCGACGCAATTTGAGTGTTCCATCGTCGTTAGAAGGCCCTGAACGTTACAATTCACTATCATTTTTGCGTCGGATTCGAAAATCTAGACTCACAGGAGAACGACCATAGGGTGCCGGAGGCAGCAATAGACCCTTGGCGACAAGTCGGCTGGAGGCCGATGTATTGAATCTCGACGCAATTTGAGTGTCCCATCGTCATTAGAAGGCCCTGAACGTTACAATTAACTATCAGTTTTGCGTCGGATTCTAAAATGTTGACTCACAGGGGAACGACCATAGGGTGCCCGAGGCAGCAATAGACCCTTGGAGACAAGTCGACTGGAGGTCGATGTATTGACTCTCGACGCAATTTGAATGTTCCATCGGCATTAGGAGGCCCTGAACGTTACAGTTAACTATCATTTTAGCGTCGGATTCGAAAATCTAGACTCACAGGAGAACGACCATAAGGTGCCCGAGGCAGCAATAGACCCTTGGAGACAAGTCGGCTGGAGGTCGATGTATTGAATCTCGACTCAATTTGTGTTCTCCATCGTCATTAGGAGGCCCTGAACGTTACAATTAACTATGAGTTTTGCGTCGGATTCGAAAACGTAGAATCACCGGAGACGGACCATGTGGTGCCCGAGGCAGCGATATCCGTTTGGAGACAAGTCGGCTGGAGGCCGATGTAGTGATTCTCGACGCAATTTGAGTGTCCCATCGTCATTAGGAGGCCCTGAACGTTACAATTCACTATCATTTTTGCGTCGGATTCGAAAATCTAGACTCACAGGAGAAAGATCATATTGTGCCCGAGGCAGCATTAGACCCTTGGATACAAGTCGACTGGAGGTCGATGTATTGACTCTCGACGCAATTTGAGTGTTCCATCGGCATTAGGAGGCCCTGAACGTTACAGTTAACTATCATTTTAGCGTCGGATTCGAAAATCTACTAACAGGAGAACGACCATAAGGTGCCCGAGGCAGTAATATCCCCATGGAGACAAGTCGGCTGGAGGAAGATGTATTGACTCTCGACGCAATTTGAGTGTTCCATCGTCATTAGAAGGCCCTGAACGTTACAATTAACTATCATTTATGCGTCGGATTCGAAAACTAGACTCACAGGAGAACGACCATAAGGTGCCCGAGGCAGCAGTAGACCCTTGGAGACAAGTCGGCTGGAGGCCGATGTATTGAATCTCGACGCAATTTGAGTGTTCCATCGGCATTAGGAGGCCCTGAACGTTACAGTTAACTATCATTTTAGCGTCGGATTCGAAAATCTACTAACAGGAGAACGACCATAAGGTGCCCGAGGCAGTAATATCCCCATGGAGACAAGTCGGCTGGAGGAAGATGTATTGACTCTCGACGCAATTTGAGTGTTCCATCGGCATTAGGAGGCCCTGAACGTTACAATTAACTATCATTTTTGCGTCGGATTCGAAAACTAGACTCACAGGAGAACGACCATAAGGTGCCCGAGGCAGCAGTAGACCCTTGGAGACAAGTCGGCTGGAGGCCGATGTATTGAATCTCGACGCAATTTGAGTGTTCCATCGTCATTACCAGGCCCTGAACGTTACAATTAACTACCATTTTTGCGTCGGATTCGAAAATCTAGAGTCACAGGAGAACGACCATAAGGTGCCCGAGGCAGCTACAGACCCTTGGAGACAAGTCGGCTGGAGGTCGATGTATTGAATCTCGACGCAATTTGAGTGTCCCATCGTCATTAGAAGGCCCTGAACGTTACAATTCACTATCATTTTCGCGTCGGATTCGAAAATCTAGACTCACAGGAGAAGGATCATATTGTGCCCGAGGCAGTAATATCCCCATGGAGACAAGTCGGCTGGAGGACGATGTATTGAATCTCGACGCAATTTGAGTGTCCCATCGTCATTAGAAGGCCCTGAACGTTACAATTCACTATCATTTTTGCGTCGGATTCGAAAATCTAGACTCACAGGAGAACGACCATAAGGTGCCCGAGGCAGCAATAGACCCTTGGAGACAAGTCGGCTGGAGGTCGATGTATTGAATCTCGACGCAATTTGAGTGTTCCATCGCCAATAGGAGGCCCTGAACGTTACAATTAGCTATCAGTTTTGCGTCGGATTCGAAAACGTAGAATCACCGGAGACGGAGCATGTGGTGCCCGAGGCAGCAATATCCCCTTGGAGACAAGTCGGCTGGAGGACGATGTATTGAATCTCGACGCAATTTGAGTGTTCCCTCGTCATTAGAAGGCCCTGAACGTTACAATTAACTATCATTTTTGCGTCGGATTCGAAAATCTAGACTCACAGGAGAACGACCATAAGGTGCCCGAGGCAGCCGTAGACCCTTGGAGACAAGTCGGCTGGAGGCCGATGTATTGAATCTCGACGCAATTTGAGTGTCCCATTGTCATTAGGAGGCCCTAAACGTTACAATTAACTATCATTTTTGCGTCGGATTCGATAATCTAAACTCACAGGAGAACGACCATAAGGTGCCCGAGGCAGCAACAGACCCTTGGAGACAAGTCGGCTGGAGGCCGATGTATTGAATCTCGACGCAATTTGAGTGTTCCATCATCATTAGGAGGCCCTAAACGTTACAATTAACTATCATTTTTGCGTCGGATTCGATAATCTAGACTCACAGGAGAAGGATCATATTGTGCCCGAGGCAGTAATATCCCCATGGAGACAAGTCGGCTGGAGGCCGATGTATTGAATCTCGACGCAATTTGAGTGTTCCATCAACATTAGGAGGCCCTAAACGTTACAATTCACTCTCATTTTCGCGTCGGATTCGATAATCTAGACTCACAGGAGAAGGATCATATTGTGCCCGAGGCAGTAATATCCCCTTGGAGACAAGTCGGCTGGAGGTCGATGTATTGAATCTCGACGCAATTTGAGTGTTCCATAGCCAATAGGAGGACCTGAACGTTACAATTAACAATCAGTTTCGCGTCGGATTCGAAAATCTAGACTCACAGGAGAACGACCATAAGATGCCCGAGGCAGCAATATCCCCATGGAGACAAGTCGGCTGGAGGAAGATGTATTGACTCTCGACGCAATTTGAGTGTTCCATCGTCATTAGAAGGCCCTGAACGTTACAATTAACTATCATTTTTGCGTCGGATTCGAAAATCTAGAGTCACAGGAGAACGACCATAAGGTGCCCGAGGCAGCTATAGACCCTTGGAGACAAGTCGGCTGGAGGTCGATGTATTGAATCTCGACGCAATTTGAGTGTTCCATCGCCAATAGGAGGCCCTGAACGTTACAATTAACTATCAGTTTTGCGTCGGATTCGAAAACGTAGAATCACCGGAGACGGAGCATGTGGTGCCCGAGGCAGCAATATCCCCTTGGAGACAAGTCGGCTGGAGGACGATGTATTGAATCTCGACGCAATTTGAGTGTTCCCTCGTCATTAGAAGGCCCTGAACGTTACAATTAACTATCATTTTTGCGTCGGATTCGAAAATCTAGACTCACAGGAGAACGACCATAAGGTGCCCGAGGCAGCCGTAGACCCTTGGAGACAAGTCGGCTGGAGGCCGATGTATTGAATCTCGACGCAATTTGAGTGTCCCATTGTCATTAGGAGGACCTAAACGTTACAATTAACTATCATTTTTGCGTCGGATTCGATAATCTAAACTCACAGGAGAACGACCATAAGGTGCCCGAGGCAGCAACAGACCCTTGGAGACAAGTCGGCTGGAGGCCGATGTATTGAATCTCGACGCAATTTGAGTGTTCCATCATCATTAGGAGGCCCTAAACGTTACAATTAACTATCATTTTTGCGTCGGATTCGATAATCTAGACTCACAGGAAAACGACCATAAGGTGCCCGAGGCAACAATAGACCCTTGGAGGCAAGTCGGCTGGAGGACGATATATTGAATCTCGACGCAATTTAAGTGTTCCATCGTCATTAGGAGGCCTTGAACGTTACAATTAACAATCAGTTTCGCGTCGGATTCGAAAATCTAGACTCACAGGAGAACGACCATAAGATGCCCGAGGCAGCAATATCCCCTTGGAGACAAATCGGCTGGAGGACGATTTGTTGAATCTCGACGCAATTTGAGTGTTCCATCGTCATTAGGAGGCCCTGAACGTTACAATTAACTATCATTTTTGCGTCGGATTCGAAAATCTACTCACAGGAGAAGTTCATACGGTGCTCGAGACATCAATATCCCCTTTGAGACAAGTCGACTGGAGGTCGATGTATTGACTCTCGACGCAATTTGAGTGTTCCATCGTCATTAGGAAGCCCTGAACGTTACAATTAACTATCAGTTTCGCGTCGGATTCTAAAATCTACTCACAGGAGAAGCTCATATGGTGCTCGAGACAGCAATAGACCCTTGGAGACAGGTCGGCTGGAGGTCTATGTATTGGATCGCGACGCAATTTGAGTGTTCCATCTTCATTAGGAGGCCCTGAATGTTACAATTAACTATCATTTTTGCGCCTTATTCGAAAACGTAGAATCACCGGAGACGGACCATGTGGTGCCCGAGGCAGCGATATCCCCAGGGAGACAAGTCGGCCGGAGACCGATGTATTGAATCTCGACGCAATTTGAGTGTTCCATCGTCATTAGAAGGCCCTGAACGTTACAATTAACTATCATTTTTGCGTCGGATTCGAAAATCTAGACTCACAGGAGAACGACCATAAGGTGCCCGAGGCAGCAATAGACCCTTGGAGACAAGTCGGCTGGAAACCGATGTATTGAATCTCGACGCAATTTGAGTGTCCCATCGTCATTAGAAGGCCATGAACGTTACAATTAACTATCAGTTTTGCGTCGGATTCTAAAATGTTGACTCACAGGGGAACGACCATAGGGTGCCCGAGGCAGCAATAGAAACTTGGAGACAAGTCGACTGGAGGTCGATGTATTGACTCTCGACGCAATTTGAGTGTTCCATCGGCATTAGGAGGCCCTGAACGTTACAGTTAACTATCATTTTAGCGTCGGATTCGAAAATCTAGACTCACAGGAGAACGACCATAAGGTGCCCGAGGCAGCAATAGACCCTTGGAGACAAGTCGGCTGGAGGTCGATGTATTGATTCTCGACTCAATTTGTGTGCTCCATCGTCATTAGGAGGCCCTGAACGTTACAATTAACTATGATTTTTGCGTCGGATTCGAAAACGTAGAATCACCGGAGTCGGACCATGTGGTGCCCGAGGCAGCGATATCCCTTTGGAGACAAGTCGGCTGGAGGCCGATGTAGTGAATCTCGACTGAATTTGAGTGTCCCATCGTCATTACAAGGCCCTGAACGTTAAAATTCACTATCATTTTTGCGTCGGATTCGAAAATCTAGACTCACAGGAGAAGGATCATATTGTGCCCGAGGCAGCATTAGACCCTTGGATAAAAGTCGACTGGAGGTCGATGTATTGACTCTCGACGCAATTTGAGTGTTCCATCGGCATTAGGAGGCCCTGAACGTTACAGTTAACTATCATTTTAGCGTCGGATTCGAAAATCTACTAACAGGAGAACGACCATAAGGTGCCCGAGGCAGTAATATCCCCATGGAGACAAGTCGGCTGGAGGAAGATGTATTGACTCTCGACGCAATTTCAGTGTTCCATCGTCATTAGAAGGCCCTGAACGTTACAATTAACTATTATTTTTGCGTCGGATTCGAAAATCTAGACTTACAGGAGAACGACCATAAGGTGCCCGAGACAGCAATAGACCCTTGGAGACAAGTCGGCTGGGGGTCGATGTATTGAATCTCGACGCAATTTGAGTGTTCCATCGTCATTAGAAGGCCCTGAACGTTACAATTAACTATCATTTTTGCGTCGTTTTTGAAAATCTAGACTCACAGGAGAACGACCATAAGGTGCCCGAGGCAGCAGTAGACCCTTGGAGACAAGTCGGCTGGAGGCCGATGTATTGAATCTCGACGCAATTTGAGTGTCCCATCGTCATTAGGAGGCCCTAAACGTTACAATTAACTATCATTTTTGCGTCGGATATAATAATCTAAACTCACAGGAGAGCGACCATAAGGTGCCCGAGGCAGCAACAGACCCTTGGAGACAAGTCGGCTGGAGGCCGATGTATTGAATCTCGACGCAATTTGAGTGTTCCATCGGCATTAGGAGGCCCTGAACGTTACAATTAACTATCATTTTTGCGTCGGATTGGATAATCTAAACTCTCAGGAGAACGACCATAAGGTGCCCGAGGCAGCTATAGACCCTTGGAGACAAGTCGGCTGGAGGTCGATGTATTGAATCTCGACGCAATTTGAGTGTCCCATCGTCATTAGAAGGCCCTGAACGTTACAATTCACTATCATTTTTGCGTCGGATACGAAAATCTAGACTCACAGGAGAAGGATCATATTGTGCCCGAGGCAGCAACAGACCCTTGGAGACAAGTCGGCTGGAGGCCGATGTATTGAATCTCGACGCAATTTGAGTGTTCCATCGTCATTACAAGGCCTTGAACGTTACAATTAACTATCATTTTTGCGTCGGATTCGAAAATCTAGACTCACAGGAGAACGACCATAAGGTGCCCGAGGCAGCTATAGACCCTTGCAGACAAGTCGGCTGGAGGTCGATGTATTGAATCTCGACGCAATTTGAGTGTCCCATCGTCATTATAAGGCCCTGAAAGTTACAATTCACTATCATTTTTGCGTCGGATTCGAAAATCTAGACTCACAGGAGAAGGATCGTATTGTGCCCGAGGCAGTAATATCACCATGGAGACAAGTCGGCTGGAGGAAGATGTATTGAATCTCGACGCAATTTGAGTGTCCCATCGTCATTAGAAGGCCCTGAACGTTACAATTCACTATCATTTTTCGTCGGATTCGAAAATCTAGACTCACAGGAGAACGACCGTAAGGTGCCCGAGGCAGCAATAGACCCTTGGAGACAAGTCGGCTGGAGGTCGATGTATTGAATCTCGACGCAATTTGAGTGTTCCATCGCCAATAGGAGGCCCTGAACGTTACAATTAACTATCAGTCTTGCGTCGGATTCGAAAACGTAGAATCACCGGAGACTGACCATGTGGTGCCCGAGGCAGCAATATCCCCTTGGAGAGCAGGCCAGAGTGGCCGAGCGGTTAAAGGCGCTACAGTCTGGAACCGCACGACCGCTACGGTCGCAGGTTCGAATCCTGCCTCGGGCATGGATGTGTGTGAACTCCTTAGGTTAGTTAGGTTTAAGTAGTTCTAAGTTCTAGGGGACTGATGACCACAGCAGTTAAGTCCCATAGTGCTCAGAGCCATTTGAACCATTTTTTTTATCCCTTTGGAGACAAGTCGGCTGGAGGACGATGTGTTGAATCTCGACGCAATTTGAGTGTTCCCTCGTCATTAGAAGGACCTGAACGTTACAATTAACTATCATTTTTGCGTCGGATTCGAAAACTAGACTCACAGGAGAACGACCATAAGGTGCCCGAGGCAGCAGTAGACCCTTGGAGACAAGTCGGCTGGAGGACGATGTATTGAATCTCGACGCAATTTGAGTGTTCCCTCGTCATTAGAAGGCCCTGAACGTTACAATTAACTATCATTTTTGCGTCGGATTCGATAATCTAGACTCACAGGAGAACGACCATAAGGTGCCCGAGGCAGCAATAGACCCTTGGAGGCAAGTCGGCTGTAGGACGATGTATTGAATCTCGACGCAATTTGTGTGCTCCATCGTCATTAGGAGACCCTGAACGTTACAATTAACTATGAGTTTTGCGTCGGATTCGAAAACGTAGAATCACCGGAGACGGACCATGTGGTGCCCGAGGCAGCGATATCCCTTTGGAGACAAGTCGGCTGGAGGCCGATGTAGTGTTTCTCGACGCAATTTGAGTGTCCCATCGTCATTAGAAGGCCCTGAACGTTACAATTCACTGTCATTTTTGCGTCGGATTCGAAAATCTAGACTCACAGGAGAAGGATCATATTGTGCCCGAGGCAGCATTAGACCCTTGGATACAAGTCGACTGGAGGTCGATGTATTGACTCTCGACTCAATTTGAGTGTTCCATCGGCATTAGGAGGCCCTGAACGTTACAGTTAACTATCATTTTAGCGTCGGATTCGAAAATCTACTAACAGGAGAACGACCTTAAGGTGCCCGAGGCAGTAATATCCCCATGGAGACAAGTCGGCTGGAGGAAGATGTATTGACTCTCGACGCAATTTGAGTGTTCCATCGTCATTAGAAGGCCCTGAACGTTACAATTAACTATTATTTTTGCGTCGGATTCGAAAATCTAGACTCACAGGAGAACGACCATAAGGTGCCCGAGACAGCAATAGACCCTTGGAGACAAGACGGCTGGGGGTCGATGTATTGAATCTCGACGCAATTTGAGTGTTCCATCGTCATTAGAAGGCCCTGAACGTTACAATTAACTATCATTTTTACGTCGGATTCGAAAATCTAAACTCACAGGAGAACGACCATAAGGGGGCCGAGGCAGCAGTAGACCCTTGGAGACAAGTCGGCTGGAGGTCGATGTATTGAATCTCGACGCAATTTGAGTGTTCCATCGCCAATAGGAGGCCCTGAACGTTACAATTAACTATGAGTTTTGCGTCGGATTCGAAAACGTAGAATCTCCGGAGACGGACCATGTGGTGCCCGAGGCAGCAATATCCCCTTGGAGACAAGTCGGCTGGAGGACGATGTATTGAATCTCGACGCAATTTGAGTGTTCCATCGTCATTTGGAGGCCCTGAACGTTACAATTAACTATCATTTTAGCGTCGGATTTGAAAATCTAGACTCACAGGAGAACGACCATAAGGTGCCCGAGGCAGCAGTAGACCCTTTGAGACAAGTCGGCTGGAGGCCGATGTATTGAATGTCGACGCAATTTGAGTGTCCCATCGTCATTAGGAGGCCCTAATCGTTACAATTAACTATCATTTTTGCGTCGGATTCGATAATCTAAACTCACAGGAGAACGACCATAAGGTGCCCGAGGCAGCAACAGACCCTTGAAGACAAGTCGGCTGGAGGCCGATGTATTGAATCTCGACGCAATTTGAGTGTTCCATCGTCATTAGGAAGCCCTAAACGTTACAATCAACTATCATTTTTGCGTCGGATTCGATAATCTAAACTCTCAGGAGAACGACCATTAGGTGCCCGAGGCAGCTATAGACCCTTGGAGACAAGTCGGCTGGAGGTCGATGTATTGAATCTCGACGCAATTTGAGTGTCCCATCGTCATTAGAAGGCCCTGAACGTTACAATTCACTATCATTTTTGCGTCGGATACGAAAATCTAGACTCACAGGAGAAGGATCATATTGTGCCCGAGGCAGCAACAGACCCTTGGAGACAAGTCGACTGGAGGCCAATGTATTGAATCTCGACGCAATTTGAGTGTTCCATCGTCATTACAAGGCCCTGAACGTTACAATTAACTATCATTTTTGCGTCGGATTCGAAAATCTAGACTCACAGGAGAACGACCATAAGGTGCCCGAGGCAGCTATAGACCCTTGGAGACAAGTCGGCTGGAGGTCGATGTATTGAATCTCGACGCAATTTGAGTGTCCCATCGTCATTAGAAGGCCCTGAACGTTACAATTCACTATCATTTTTGCGTCGGATTCGAAAATCTAGACTCACAGGAGAAGGATCATATTGTGCCCGAGGCAGTAATATCCCCATGGAGACAAGTCGGCTGGAGGTCGATGTATTGAATCTCGACGCAATTTGAGTGTTCCATCGCCAATAGGAGGCCCTGAACGTTACAATTAACTATCAGTTTTGCGTCGGATTCGAAAACGTAGAATCACCGGAGACGGACCATGTGGTGCCCGAGGCAGCAATATCCCCTTGGAGACAAGTCGGCTGGAGGACAGTGTATTGAATCTCGACGCAATTTGAGTGTTCCCTCGTCATTAGAAGTCCCTGAACGTTACAATTAACTATAGTTTTTGCGTCGGATTCGAAAACTAGACTCACAGGAGAACGACCATAAGGTGCCCGAGGCAGCAGTAGACCCTTGGAGACAAGTCGGCTGGAGGACGATGTATTGAATCTCGACGCAATTTGAGTGTTCCCTCGTCATTAGAAGGCCCTGAACGTTACAATTAACTATCATTTTTGCGTCGGATTCGATAATCTAGACTCACAGGAGAACGACCATAAGGTGCCCGAGGCAGCAATAGACCCTTGGAGGCAAGTCGGCTGGAGGACGATGTATTGAATCTCGACGCAATTTGTGTGCTCCATCGTCATTAGGAGGCCCTGAACGTTACAATTAACTATGAGTTTTGCGTCGGATTCGAAAACGTAGAATCACCGGAGACGGACCATGTGGTGCCCGAGGCAGCGATATCCCTTTGGAGACAAGTCGGCTGGAGGCCGATGTAGTGATTCTCGACGCAATTTGAGTGTCCCATCGTCATTAGAAGGCCCTGAACGTTACAATTCACTATCATTTTTGCGTCGGATTCGAAAATCTAGACTCACAGGAGAAGGATCATATTGTGCCCGAGGCAGCATTAGACCCTTGGATACAAGTCGACTGGAGGTCGATGTATTGACTCTCGACGCAATTTGAGTGTTCCATCGGCATTAGGAGGCCCTGAACGTCACAGTTAACTATCATTTTAGCGTCGGATTCGAAAATCTACTAACAGGAGAACGACCATAAGGTGCCCGAGGCAGTAATATCCCAATGGAGACAAGTCGGCTGGAGGAAGAAGTATTGACTCTCGACGCAATTTGAGTGTTCCATCGTCATTAGAAGGCCCTGAACGTTACAATTAACTATTATTTTGGCGTCGGATTCGAAAATATAGACTCACAGGAGAACGACCATAAGGTGCCCGAGACAGCAATAGACCCTTGGAGACATGTCGGCTGGGGGTCGATGTATTGAATCTCGACGCAATTTGAGTGTTCCATCGTCATTAGAAGGCCCTGAACGTTACAATTAACTATCATTTTTACGTCGGATTCGAAAATCTAAACTCACAGGAGAACGACCATAAGGGGGCCGAGGCAGCAGTAGACCCTTGGAGACAAGTCGGCTGGAGGCCGATGTATTGAATCTCGACGCAATTTGAGTGTCCCATCGTCATTAGGAGGCCCTAAACGTTACAATTAACTATCATTTTTCGTCGGATTCGATAATCTAAACTCACAGGAGAACGACCATAAGGTGCCCGAGGCAGCGACAGACCCTTGGAGGCAAGTCGGCTGGAGGCCGATGTATTGAATCTCGACGCCATTTGAGTGTTCCATCGTCATTAGGAGGCCCTAAACGTTACAATTAACTATCATTTTTGCGTCGGATTCGATAATCTAAACTCACAGGAGAGCGACCATAAGGTGCCCGAGGCAGCAACAGACCATTGGAGACAAGTCGTCTGGAGGCCGATGTATTGAATCTCGACGCAATTTGAGTGTTCCATCGGCATTAGGAGGCCCTGAACGTTACAATTAACTATCATTTTTGCGTCGGATTCGATAATCTAAACTCTCAGGAGAACGACCATAAGGTGCCCGAGGCAGCTATAGACCCTTGGAGACAAGTCGGCTGGAGGTCGATGTATTGAATCTCGACGCAATTTGAGTGTCCCATCGTCATTAGAAGGCCCTGAACGTTACAATTCACTATCATTTTTGCGTCGGATTCGAAAATCTAGACTCACAGGAGAAGGATCATATTGTGCCCGAGGCAGCAACAGACCCTTGGAGTCAAGTCGGCTGGAGGCCGATGTATTGAATCTCGACGCAATTTGAGTGTTCCATCGTCATTACAAGGCCCTGAACGTTACAATTAATTATCATTTTTGCGTCGGATTCGAAAATCTAGACTCACAGGAGAACGACCATAAGGTGCCCGATTCAGCTATAGACCCTTGGAGACAAGTCGGCTGGAGGTCGATGTATTGAATCTCGACGCAATTTGAGTGTCCCATCGTCATTAGAAGGCCCCTGAACGTTACAATTCACTATCATTTTAGCGTCGGATTCTAAAATCTAGACTCACAGGAGAAGGATCATATTGTGCCCGAGGCAGCAACAACCCTTGGAGACAAGTCGGCTGGAGGCCGATGTATTGAATCTCGACGCAATTTGAGTGTTCCATCGTCATTACAAGGCCCTGAACGTTACAATTAACAATCATTTTTGCGTCGGATTCGAAAATCTAGACTCACAGGAGAACGACCATAAGGTGCCCGAGGCAGCAACAGACCCTTGGAGACAAGTCGGCTGGAGGTCGATGTATTGAATCTCGACGCAATTTGAGTGTCCCATCGTCATTAGAAGGCCCTGAACGTTACAATTAACTACCATTTTTGCGTCGGATTCGAAAATCTAGATTCACGGGAGAACGTCCATAAGGTGCCCGAGGCAGCTATAGACCCTTGGAGACAAGTCGGCTGGAGGTCGATGTATTGCATCTCGACGCAATTTGAGTGTCCCATCGTCATTAGAAGGCCCTGAACGTTACAATTCACTATCATTTTAGCGTCGGATTCGAAAATCTAGACTCACAGGAGAAGGATCATATTGTGCCCGAGGCAGTAATATCCCCATGGAGACAAGTCGGCTGGAGGCCGATGTATTGAATCTCGACGCAATTTGAGTGTTCCATCGTCATTAGGAGGCCCTAAACGTTACAATTAACTATCATTTTTTCGTCGGATTCGATAATCTAAACTCACAGGAGAACGACCATAAGGTGCCCGAGGCAGCAACAGACCCTGGAGACAAGTCGGCTGGAGGCCGATGTATTGAATCTCGACGCAATTTGAGTGTCCCATCGTCATTACCAGGCCCTGAACGTTACAATTAACTATCATTTTTGCGTCGGATTCGAAAATCTAGACTCACAGGAGAAGGATCATATTGTGCCCGAGGCAGTAATATCCCCATGGAGACAAGTCGGCTGGAGGCCGATGTATTGAATCTCGACGCAATTTGAGTGTTCCATCGTCATTAGGAGGCCCTAAACGTTACAATTAACTATCATTTTTTCGTCGGATTCGATAACCTAAACTCACAGGAGAACGACCATAAGGTGCCCGAGGCAGCAACAGACCCTGGAGACAAGTCGGCTGGAGGCCGATGTATTGAATCTCGACGCAATTTGAGTGTCCCATCGTCATTAGAAGGCCCTGAACGTTACAATTAACTACCATTTTTGCGTGGGATTCGAAACTCTAGACTCACAGGAGAACGACCATAAGGTGCCCGAGGCAGCTATAGACCCTTGGAGACAAGTCGGCTGGAGGTCGATGTATTGAATCTCGACGCAATTTGAGTGTCCCATCGTCATTAGAAGGCCCTGAACGTTACAATTCACTATCATTTTAGCGTCGGATTCGAAAATCTAGACTCACAGGAGAAGGATCATATTGTGCCCGAGGCAGTAATATCCCCATGGAGACAAGTCGGCTGGAGGCCGATGTATTGAATCTCGACGCAATTTGAGTGTTCCATCGTCATTAGGAGGCCCTAAACGTTACAATTCACTATCATTTTTGCGTCGGATTCGAAAATCTAGACTCACAGGAGAACGACCATAAGGTGCCCGAGGCAGCAACAGACCCTTGGAGACAAGTCGGCTGGAGGCCGATGTATTGAATCTCGACGCAATTTGAGTGTCCCATCGTCATTACCAGGCCCTGAACGTTACAATTCACTATCATTTTTGCGTCGGATTCGAAAATCTAGACTCACAGGAGAAGGATCATATTGTGCCTGAGGCAGCAACAGACCCTTGGAGACAAGTCGGCTGGAGGCCGATGTATTGAATCTCGACGCAATTTGAGTGTCCCATCGTCATTAGAAGGCCCTGAACGTTACAATTCACTATCATTTTTTCGTCGGATTCGAAAATCTAGACTCACAGGAGAAGGATCATATTGTGCCCGAGGCAGTAATATCCCCATGGAGACAAGTCGGCTGGAGGCCGATGTATTGAATCTCGACGCAATTTTAGTGTTCCATCGTCATTAGGAGGCCCTAAATGTTACAATTAACTATCATTTTCTCGTCGGATTCGATAATCTAAACTCACAGGAGAACGACCATAAGGTGCCCGAGGCAGCAACAGACCCTGGAGACAAGTCGGCTGGAGGCCGATGTATTGAATCTCGACGCAATTTGAGTGTCCCATCGTCATTACCAGGCCCTGAACGTTACAATTCACTATCATTTTTGCGTCGGATTCGAAAATCTAGACTCACAGGAGAAGGATCATATTGTGCCCGAGGCAGCATTAGACCCTTGGATACAAGTCGACTGGAGGTCGATGTATTGACTCTCGACTCAATTTGAGTGTTCCATCGGCATTAGGAGGCCCTGAACGTTACAGTTAACTATCATTTTAGCGTCGGATTCGAAAATCTACTAACAGGAGAACGACCTTAAGGTGCCCGAGGCAGTAATATCCCCATGGAGACAAGTCGGCTGGAGGAAGATGTATCGACTCTCGACGCAATTTGAGTGTTCCATCGTCATTAGAAGGCCCTGAACGTTACAATTAACTATTATTTTTGCGTCGGATTCGAAAATCTAGACTCACAGGAGAACGACCATAAGGTGCCCGAGACAGCAATAGACCCTTGGAGACAAGTCGGCTGGGGGTCGATGTATTGAATCTCGACGCAATTTGAGTGTTCCATCGTCATTAGAAGGCCCTGAACGTTACAATTAACTATCATTTTTACGTCGGATTGGAAAATCTAAACTCACAGGAGAACGACCATAAGGGGGCCGAGGCTGCAGTAGACCCTTGGAGACAAGTCGGCTGGAGGTCGATGTATTGAATCTCGACGCAATTTGAGTGTTCCATCGCCAATAGGAGGCCCTGAACGTTACAATTAACTATGAGTTTTGCGTCGGATTCGAAAACGTAGAATCTCCGGAGACGGACCATGTGGTGCCCGAGGCAGCAATATCCCCTTGGAGACAAGTCGGCTGGAGGACGATGTATTGAATCTCGACGCAATTTGAGTGTTCCATCGTCATTTGGAGGCCCTGAACGTTACAATTAACTATCATTTTTGCGTCGGATTTGAAAATCTAGACTCACAGGAGAACGACCATAAGGTGCCCGAGGCAGCAGTAGACCCTTTGAGACAAGTCGGCTGGAGGCCGATGTATTGAATGTCGACGCAATTTGAGTGTCCCATCGTCATTAGGAGGCCCTAAACGTTACAATTAACTATCATTTTTGCGTCGGATTCGATAATCTAAACTCACTGGAGAACGACCATAAGGTGCCCGAGGCAGCAACAGACCCTTGAAGACAAGTCGGCTGGAGGCCGATGTATTGAATCTCGACGCAATTTGAGTGTTCCATCGTCATTAGGAAGCCCTAAACGTTACAATTAACTATCATTTTTGCGTCGGATTCGATAATCTAAACTCACAGGAGAACGACCATAAGGTGCCCGAGGCAGCAATATCCCCTTGGGGGCAAGTCGGCTGGAAACCGATGTATTGAATCTCGACGCAATGTGAGTGTTCCATCGGCATTAGGAGGCCCAGAACGTTACAGTTAACTACCATTTTAGCGTCGGAATCGAAAATCTACTAGCAGGAGAAGGATCATATGGTGCACGAGACTGCAATATCCCCTTGGATACAAGTCCGCTGGAGGATGATGTATTGAATCTCGACGCAATTTGAGTGTTCCATCGCCATTAGGAGGTCCTAAACGTTACAATTAACTATCATTTTTGCGTCGGATTCGATAATCTAAACTCTCAGGAGAACGACCATAAGGTGCCCGAGGCAGCTATAGACCCTTGGAGACAAGTCGGCTGGAGGTCGATGTATTGAATCTCGACGCAATTTGAGTGTCCCATCGTCATTAGAAGGCCCTGAACGTTACAATTCACTATCATTTTTGCGTCGGATACGAAAATCTAGACTCACAGGAGAAGGATCATATTGTGCCCGAGGCAGCAACAGACCCTTGGAGACAAGTCGGCTGGAGGCCAATGTATTGAATCTCGACGCAATTTGAGTGTTCCATCGTCATTACAAGGCCCTGAACGTTACAATTAACTATCATTTTTGCGTCGGATTCGAAAATCTAGACTCACAGGAGAACGACCATAAGGTGCCCGAGGCAGCTATAGACCCTTGGAGACAAGTCGGCTGGAGGTCGATGTATTGACTCTCGACGCAATTTGAGTGTCCCATCGTCATTAGAAGGCCCTGAACGTTACAATTCACTATCATTTTTGCGTCGGATTCGAAAATCTAGACTCACAGGAGAAGGATCATATTGTGCCCGAGGCAGTAATATCCCCATGGAGACAAGTCGGCTGGAGGAAGATGTATTGAATCTCGACGCAATTTGAGTGTCCCATCGTCATTAGAAGGCCCTGAACGTTACAATTCACTATCATTTTTGCGTCGGATTCGAAAATCTAGACTCACAGGAGAACGACCGTAAGGTGCCCGAGGCAGCAATAGACCCTTGAAGACAAGTCGGCTGGAGGTCGATGTATTGAATCTCGACGCAATTTGAGTGTTCCATCGCCAATAGGAGGCCCTGAACGTTACAATTAACTATCAGTTTTGCGTCGGATTCGAAAACGTAGAATCACCGGCAACGGACCATGTGGTGCCCGAGGCAGCAATATCCCCTTGGAGACAAGTCGGCTGGAGGACAGTGTATTGAATCTCGACGCAATTTGAGTGTTCCCTCGTCATTAGAAGGCCCTGAACGTTACAATTAACTATAGTTTTTGCGTCGGATTCGAAAACTAGACTCACAGGAGAACGACCATAAGGTGCCCGAGGCAGCAGTAGACCCTTGGAGACAAGTCGGTTGGAGGACGATGTATTGAATCTCGACGCAATTTGAGTGTTCCCTCGTCATTAGAAGGCCCTGAACGTTACAATTAACTATCATTTTTGCGTCGGATTCGATAATCTAGACTCACAGGAGAACGACCATAAGGTGCCCGAGGCAGCAATAGACCCTTGGAGGCAAGTCGGCTGGAGGACGATGTATTGAATCTCGACGCAATTTGTGTGCTCCATCGTCATTAGGAGGCCCTGAACGTTACAATTAACTATGAGTTTTGCGTCGGATTCGAAAACGTAGAATCACCGGAGACGGACCATGTGGTGCCCGAGGCAGCGATATCCCTTTGGAGACAAGTCGGCTGGAGGCCGATGTAGTGATTCTCGACGCAATTTGAGTGTCCCATCGTCATTAGAAGGCCCTGAACGTTACAATTCACTATCATTTTTGCGTCGGATTCGAAAATCTAGACTCACAGGAGAAGGATCATATTGTGCCCGAGGCAGCATTAGACCCTTGGATACAAGTCGACTGGAGGTCGATGTATTGACTCTCGACGCAATTTGAGTGTTCCATCGGCATTAGGAGGCCCTGAACGTCACAGTTAACTATCATTTTAGCGTCGGATTCGAAAATTTACTAACAGGCGAACGACCATAAGGTGCCCGAGGCAGTAATATCCCCATGGAGACAAGTCGGCTGGAGGAAGATGTATTGACTCTCGACGCAATTTGAGTGTTCCATCGTCATTAGAAGGCCCTGAACGTTACAATTAACTAATATTTTGGCGTCGGATTCGAAAATCTAGACTCACAGGAGAACGACCATAAGGTGCCCGAGACAGCAATAGACCCTTGGAGACATGTCGGCTGGGGGTCGATGTATTGAATCTCGACGCAATTTGAGTGTTCCATCGTCATTAGAAGGCCCTGAACGTTACAATTAACTATCATTTTTACGTCGGATTCGAAAATCTAAACTCACAGGAGAACGACCATAAGGGGGCCGAGGCAGCAGTAGACCCTTGGAGACAAGTCGGCTGGAGGCCGATGTATTGAATCTCGACGCAATTTGAGTGTCCCATCGTCATTAGGAGGCCCTAAACGTTACAATTAACTATCATTTTTGCGTCGGATTCGATAATCTAAACTCACAGGAGAACGACCATAAGGTGCCCGAGGCAGCAACAGACCCTTGGAGACAAGTCGGCTGGAGGCCGATCTATTGAATCTCGACGCCATTTGAGTGTTCCATCGTCTTTAGGAGGCCCTAAACGTTACAATTAACTATCATTTTTGCGTCGGATTCGATAATCTAAACTCACAGGAGAGCGACCATAAGGTGCCCGAGGCAGCAACAGACCCTTGGAGACAAGTCGTCTGGAGGCCGATGTGTTGAATCTCGACGCAATTTGAGTGTTCCATCGGCATTAGGAGGCCCTGAACGTTACAATTAACTATCATTTTTGCGTCGGATTCGATAATCTAAACTCTCAGGAGAACGACCATAAGGTGCCCGAGGCAGCTATAGACCCTTGGAGACAAGTCGGCTGGAGGTCGATGTATTGAATCTCGACGCAATTTGAGTGTCCCTTCGTCATTAGAAGGCCCTGAACGTTACAATTCACTATCATTTTTGCGTCGGATTCGAAAATCTAGACTCACAGGAGAAGGATCATATTGTGCCCGAGGCAGCAACAGACCCTTGGAGTCAAGTCGGCTGGAGGCCGATGTATTGAATCTCGACGCAATTTGAGTGTTCCATCGTCATTACAAGGCCCTGAACGTTACAATTAATTATCATTTTTGCGCCGGATTCGAAAATCTAGACTCACAGGAGAACGACCATAAGGTGCCCGAGGCAGCTATAGACCCTTGGAGACAAGTCGGCTGGAGGCCGATGTATTGAATCTCGACGCAATTTGAGTGTCCCATCGTCATTAGAAGGCCCTGAACGTTACAATTCACTATCATTTTTGCGTCGGATTCGAAAATCTAGACTCACAGGAGAAGGATCATATTGTGCCCGAGGCAGTAATATCCCCATGGAGACAAGTCGGCTGGAGGCCGATGTATTGAATCTCGACGCAATTTGAGTGTTCCATCGTCATTAGGAGGCCCTAAACGTTACAATTAACTATCATTTTTTCGTCGGATTCGATAATCTAAACTCACAGGAGAACCACCATAAGGTGCCCGAGGCAGCAACAGACCCTGGAGACAAGTCGGCTGGAGGCCGATGTATTGAATCTCGACGCAATTTGAGTGTCCCATCGTCATTACCAGGCCCTGAACGTTACAATTCACTATCATTTTTGCGTCGGATTCGAAAATCTAGACTCACAGGAGAACGACCATAAGGTGCCCGAGGCAGCAACAGACCCTTGGAGACAAGTCGGCTGGAGGCCGATGTATTGAATCTCGACGCAATTTGAGTGTCCCATCGTCATTACCAGGTACTGAACGTTACAATCCACTATCATTTTTGCGTCGGATTCGAAAATCTAGACTCACAGGAGAAGGATCATATTGTGCCCGAGGCAGCAAGAGACCCTTGGAGACAAGTCGGCTGGAGGTCGATGTATTGAATCTCGACGCTATTTGAGTGTCCCATCGTCATTACCAGGCCCTGAACGTTACAATTCACTATCATTTTTGCGTCGGATTCGAAAATCTAGACTCACAGGAGAAGGATCATATTGTGCCCGAGGCAGTAATATCCCCATGGAGACAAGTCGGCTGGAGGCCGATGTATTGAATCTCGACGCAATTTGAGTGTTCCATCGTCATTAGGAGGCCCTAAACGTTACAATTAACTATCATTTTTTCGTCGGATTCGATAATCTAAACTCACAGGAGAACGACCATAAGGTGCCCGAGGCAGCAACAGACCCTGGAGACAAGTCGGCTGGAGGCCGATGTATTGAATCTCGACGCAATTTGAGTGTCCCATCGTCATTACCAGGCCCTGAACGTTACAATTCACTATCATTTTTGCGTCGGATTCGAAAATCTAGACTCACAGGAGAAGGATCATATTGTGCCCGAGGCAGCAACAGACCCTTGGAGACAAGTCGGCTGGAGGTCGATGTATTGAATCTCGACGCTATTTGAGTGTCCCATCGTCATTACCAGGCCCTGAACGTTACAATTCACTATCATTTTTGCGTCGGATTCGAAAATCTAGACTCACAGGAGAAGGATCATATTGTGCCCGAGGCAGTAATATCCCCATGGAGACAAGTCGGCTCTAGGCCGATGTATTGAATCTCGACGCAATTTGAGTGTTCCATCGTCATTAGGAGGCCCTAAACGTTACAATTAATGATCATTTTTTCGTCGGATCCGATAATCTAAACTCACAGGAGAACGACCATAAGGTGCCCGAGGCAGCAACAGACCCTGGAGACAAGTCGGCTGGAGGCCGATGTATTGAATCTCGACGCAATTTGAGTGTAACATCGTCATTACCAGGCCCTGAACGTTACAATTCACTATCATTTTTGCGTCGGATTCGAAAATCTAGACTCACAGGAGAAGGATCATATTGTGCCCGAGGCAGTAATATCCCCATGGAGACAAGTCGGCTGGAGGCCGATGTATTGAATCTCGACGCAATTTGAGTGTTCCATCGTCATTAGGAGGCCCTAAACGTTACAATTAACTATCATTTTTTCGTCGGATTCGATAATCTAAACTCACAGGAGAACCACCATAAGGTGCCCGAGGCAGCAACAGACCCTGGAGACAAGTCGGCTGGAGGCCGATGTATTGAATCTCGACGCAATTTGAGTGTCCCATCGTCATTACCAGGCCCTGAACGTTACAATTCACTATCATTTTTGCGTCGGATTCGAAAATCTAGACTCACAGGAGAAGGATCATATTGTGCCCGAGGCAGTAATATCCCCATGGAGACAAGTCGGTTGGAGGCCGATGTATTGAATCTCGACGCAATTTGAGTGTTCCATCTTCATTAGGAGGCCCTAAACGTTACAATTCACTATCATTTTTGCGTCGGATTGGAAAATCTAGACTCACAGGAGAACGACCATAAGGTGCCCGAGGCAGCAACAGACCCTTGGAGACAAGTCGGCTGGAGGCCGACGTATTGAATCTCGACGCAATTTGAGTGTCCCATCGTCATTACCAGGCCCTGAACGTTACAATTCACTATCATTTTTGCGTCGGATTCGAAAATCTAGACTCACAGGAGAAGGATCATATTGTGCCCGAGGCATCAACAGACCCTTGGAGACAAGTCGGCTGGAGGTCGATGTATTGAATCTCGACGCAATTTGAGTGTCCCATCGTCATTAGAAGGCCCTGAACGTTACAATTCACTATCATTTTCGCGTCGGATTCGAAAATCTAGACTCACAGGAGAAGGATCATATTGTGCCCGAGGCAGTAATATCCCCATGGAGACAAGTCGGCTGGAGGCCGATGTATTGAATCTCGACGCAATTTGAGTGTTCCATCGTCATTAGGAGGCCCTAAACGTTACAATTAACTATCATTTTTTCGTCGGATTCGATAATCTAAACTCACAGCAGAACCACCATAAGGTGCCCGAGGCAGCAACAGACCCTGGAGACAAGTCGGCTGGAGGCCGATGTATTGAATCTCGACGCAATTTGAGTGTCCCATCGTCATTACCAGGCCCTGAACGTTACAATTCACTATCATTTTTGCGTCGGATTCGAAAATCTAGACTCACAGGAGAAGGATCATATTGTGCCCGAGGCAGTAATATCCCCATGGAGACAAGTCGGCTGGAGGCCGATGTATTGAATCTCGACGCAATTTGAGTGTTCCATCGGTATTAGGAGGCCCTAAACGTTACAATTCACTATCATTTTTGCGTCGGATTCGAAAATCTAGACTCACAGGAGAACGACGATAAGGTGCCCGAGGCAGCAACAGACCCTTGGAGACAAGTCGGCTGGAGGCCGATGTAATGAATCTCGACGCTATTTGAGTGTCCCATCGTCATTACCAGGCCCTGAACGTTACAATTCACTATCATTTTTGCGTCGGATTCGAAAATCTAGACTCACAGGAGAAGGATCATATTGTGCCCGAGGCATCAACAGACCCTTGGAGACAAGTCGGCTGGAGGTCGATGTATTGAATCTCGACGCAATTTGAGTGTCCCATCGTCATTAGAAGGCCCTGAACGTTACAATTCACTATCATTTTCGCGTCGGATTCGAAAATCTAGACTCACAGGAGAAGGATCATATTGTGCCCGAGGCAGTAATATCCCCATGGAGACAAGTCGGCTGGAGGCCGATGTATTGAATCTCGACGCAATTTGAGTGTTCCATCGTCATTAGGAGGCCCTAAACGTTACAATTAACTATCATTTTTTCGTCGGATTCGATAATCTAAACTCACAGGAGAACGACCATAAGGTGCCCGAGGCAGCAACAGACCCTGGAGACAAGTCGGCTGGAGGCCGATGTATTGAATCTCGACGCAATTTGAGTGTCCCATCGTCATTACCAGGCCCTGAACGTTACAATTAACTATCATTTTTGCGTCGGATTCGAAAATCTAGACTCACAGGAGAAGGATCATATTGTGCCCGAGGCAGTAATATCCCCATGGAGACAAGTCGGCTGGAGGCCGATGTATTGAATCTCGACGCAATTTGAGTGTTCCATCGTCATTAGGAGGCCCTAAACGTTACAATTAACTATCATTTTTTCGTCGGATTCGATAATCTAAACTCACAGGAGAACGACCATAAGGTGCCCGAGGCAGCAACAGACCCTGGAGACAAGTCGGCTGTAGGCCGATGTATTGAATCTCGACGCAATTTGAGTGTCCCATCGTCATTAGAAGGCCCTGAACGTTACAATTAACTATCACTTTTGCGTCGGATTCGAAAATCTAGACTCACAGGAGAACGACCATAAGGTGCCCGAGGCAGCTATAGACCCTTGGAGACAAGTCGGCTGGAGGTCGATGTATTGAATCTCGACGCAATTTGAGTGTCCCATCGTCATTAGAAGGCCCTGAACGTTACAATTCACTATCATTTTAGCGTCGGATTCGAAAATCTAGACTCACAGGAGAACGACCATAAGGTGCCCGAGGCAGCAACAGACCCTTGGAGACAAGTCGGCTGGAGGCCGATGTATTGAATCTCGACGCAATTTGAGTGTTCCATCGTCATTACCAGGCCCTGAACGTTACAATTCACTATCATTTTTGCGTCGGATTCGAAAATCTAGACTCACAGGAGAAGGATCATATTGTGCCCGATGCAGCAACAGACCCTTGGAGACAAGTCGGCTGGAGGCCGATGTATTGAATCTCGACCCAATTTGAGTGTCCCATCGTCATTAGAAGGCCCTGAACGTTACAATTCACTATCATTTTCGCGTCGGATTCGAAAATCTAGACTCACAGGAGAAGGATCATATTGTGCCCGAGGCAGTAATATCCCCATGGAGACAAGTCGGCTGGAGGCCGATGTATTGAACCTCGACGCAATTTGAGTGTCCCATCGTCATTAGAAGGCCCTGAACGTTACAATTCACTATCATTTTTGCGTCGGATTCGAAAATCTAGACTCACAGGAGAAGGATCATATTGTGCCCGAGGCAGTAATATCCCCATGGAGACAAGTCGGCTGGAGGCCGATGTATTGAATCTCGACGCAATTTGAGTGTTCCATCGTCATTAGGAGGCCCTAAACGTTACAATTCACTATCATTTTTGCGTCGGATTCGAAAATCTAGACTCACAGGAGAAGGATCATATTGTGCCCGAGGCAGCAACAGACCCTTGGAGACAAGTCGGCTGGAGGCCGATGTATTGAATCTCGACGCAATTTGAGTGTCCCCTCGTCATTAGAAGGCCCTGAACGTTACAATTCACTATCATTTTAGCGTCGGATTCGAAAATCTAGACTCACAGGAGTAGGATCATATTGTGCCCGAGGCAGTAATATCCCCATGGAGACAAGTCGGCTGGAGGCCGATGTATTGAATCTCGACGCAATTTGAGTGTTCCATCGTCATTAGGAGGCCCTAAACGTTACAATTCACTATCATTTTTGCGTCGGATTCGAAAATCTAGACTCACAGGAGAACGACCATAAGGTGCCCGAGGCAGCAACAGACCCTTGGAGACAAGTCGGCTGGAGGCCGATGTATTGAATCTCGACGCAATTTGAGTGTTCCATCGTCATTACCAGGCCCTGAACGTTACAATTCACTATCATTTTTGCGTCGGATTCGAAAATCTAGACTCACAGGAGAAGGATCATCTTGTGCCCGAGGCAGTAATATCCCCATGGAGACAAGTCGGCTGGAGGCCGATGTATTGAATCTCGACGCAATTTGAGTGTCCCATCGTCATTAGAAGGCCCTGAACGTTACAATTCACTATCATTTTTGCGTCGGATTCGAAAATCTAGACTCACAGGAGAAGGATCATATTGTGCCCGAGGCAGTAATATCCCCATGGAGACAAGTCGGCTGGAGGCCGATGTATTGAATCTCGACGCAATTTGAGTGTTCCATCGTCATTAGAAGGCCCTGAACGTTACAATTCACTATCATTTTCGCGTCGGATTCGAAAACCTAGACTCACAGGAGAAGGATCATATTGTGCCCGAGGCAGTAATATCCCCATGGAGACAAGTCGGCTGGAGGCCGATGTATTGAATCACGACGCAATTTGAGTGTCCCATCGTCATTAGAAGGCCCTGAACGTTACAATTCACTATCATTTTTGCGTCGGATTCGAAAATCTAGACTCACAGGAGAAGGATCATATTGTGCCCGAGGCAGTAATATCCCCATGGAGACAAGTCGGCTGGAGGCCGATGTATTGAATCTTGACGCAATTTGAGTGTCCCATCGTCATTAGAAGGCCCTGAACGTTACAATTCACTATCATTTTTGCGTCGGATTCGAAAATCTAGACTCACAGGAGAAGGATCATATTGTGCCCGAGGCAGTAATATCCCCATGGAGACAAGTCGGCTGGAAGCCGATGTATTGAATCTCGACGCAATTTGAGTGTCCCATCGTCATTAGAAGGCCCTGAACGTTACAATTCACTATCATTTTTGCGTCGGATTCGATAATCTAGACTCACAGGAGAAGGATCATATTGTGCCCGAGGCAGTAATATCCCCAAGGAGACAAGTCGGCTGGAGGCCGATGTATTGAATCTCGACGCAATTTGAGTGTCCCATCGTCATTAGAAGGCCCTGAACGTTACAATTCACTATCATTTTTGCGTCGGATTCGAAAATCTAGACTCACAGGAGAAGGATCATATTGTGCCCGAGGCAGTAATATCCCCATGGAGACAAGTCGGCTGGAGGCCGATGTATTGAATCTCGACGCAATTTGAGTGTTCCATCGTCATTAGAAGGCCCTGAACGTTACAATTCACTATCATTTTCGCGTCGGATTCGAAAATCTAGACTCACAGGAGAAGGATCATATTGTGCCCGAGGCAGTAATATCCCCATGGAGACAAGTCGGCTGGAGGCCGATGTATTGAATCTCGACGCAATTTGAGTGTCCCATCGTCATTAGAAGGCCCTGAACGTTACAATTCACTATCATTTTTGCGTCGGATTCGAAAATCTAGACTCACAGGAGAAGGATCATATTGTGCCCGAGGCAGTAATATCCCCATGGAGACAAGTCGGCTGGAGGCCGATGTATTGAATCTCGACGCAATTTGAGTGTCCCATCGTCATTAGAAGGCCCTGAACGTTACAATTCACTATCATTTTCGCGTCGGATTCGAAAATCTAGACTCACAGGAGAAGGATCATATTGTGCCCGAGGCAGTAATATCCCCATGGAGACAAGTCGGCTGGAGGCCGATGTATTGAATCTCGACGCAATTTGAGTGTCCCATCGTCATTAGAAGGCCCTGAACGTTACAATTAACTATCATTTTTGCGTCGGATTCGAAAATCTAGACTCACAGGAGAAGGATCATATTGTGCCCGAGGCAGTAATATCCCCATGGAGACAAGTCGGCTGGAGGCCGATGTATTGAATCTCGACGCAATTTGAGTGTTCCATCGTCATTAGAAGGCCCTGAACGTTACAATTCACTATCATTTTCGCGTCGGATTCGAAAATCTAGACTCACAGGAGAAGGATCATATTGTGCCCGAGGCAGTAATATCCCCATGGAGACAAGTCGGCTGGAGGCCGATGTATTGAATCTCGACGCAATTTGAGTTTCCCATCGTCATTAGAAGGCCCTGAACGTTACAATTCACTATCATTTTTGCGTCGGATTCGAAAATCTAGACTCACAGGAGAAGGATCATATTGTGCCCGAGGCAGTAATATCCCCATGGAGACAAGTCGGCTGGAGGCCGATGTATTGAATCTCGACGCAATTTGAGTGTCCCATCGTCATTAGAAGGCCCTGAACGTTACAATTCACTATCATTTTCGCGTCGGATTCGAAAATCTAGACTCACAGGAGAAGGATCATATTGTGCCCGAGGCTGTAATATCCCCATGGAGACAAGTCGGCTGGAGGCCGATGTATTGAATCTCGACGCAATTTGAGTGTCCCATCGTCATTAGAAGGCCCTGAACGTTACAATTCACTATCATTTTTGCGTCGGATTCGAAAATCTAGACTCACAGGAGAAGGATCATATTGTGCCCGAGGCAGTAATATCCCCATGGAGACAAGTCGGCTGGAGGCCGATGTATTGAATCTCGACGCAATTTGAGTGTTCCATCGTCATTAGAAGGCCCTGAACGTTACAATTCACTATCAATTTCGCGTCGGATTCGAAAATCTAGACTCACAGGAGAAGGATCATATTGTGCCCGAGGCAGTAATATCCCCATGGAGACAAGTCGGCTGGAGGCCGATGTATTGAATCTCGACGCAATTTGAGTGTCCCATCGTCATTAGAAGGCCCTGAACGTTACAATTCACTATCATTTTTGCGTCGGATTCGAAAATCTAGACTCACAGGAGAAGGATCATATTGTGCCCGAGGCAGTAATATCCCCATGGAGACAAGTCGGCTGGAGGACGATGTATTGAATCTCGACGCAATTTGAGTGTCCCATCGTCATTAGAAGGCCCTGAACGTTACAATTCACTATCATTTTTGCGTCGGATTCGAAAATCTAGACTCACAGGAGAAGGATCATATTGTGCCCAAGGCAGTAATATCCCCATGGAGACAAGTCGGCTGGAGGCCGGGTATTGAATCTCGACGCAATTTGAGTGTCCCATCGTCATTAGAAGGCCCTAAACGTTACAATTCACTATCATTTTAGCGTCGGATTCGAAAATCTAGACTCACAGGAGAAGGATCATATTGTGCCCGAGGCAGTAATATCCCCATGGAGACAAGTCGGCTGGAGGCCGATGTATTGAATCTCGACGCAATTTGAGTGTTCCATCGTCATTAGAAGGCCCTGAACGTTACAATTCACTATCATTTTCGCGTCGGATTCGAAAATCTAGACTCACAGGAGAAGGATCATGTTGTGCCCGAGGCAGTAATATCCCCATGGAGACAAGTCGGCTGGAGGCCGATGTATTGAATCTCGACGCAATTTGAGTGTCCCATCGTCATTAGAAGGCCCTGAACGTTACAATTCACTATCATTTTTGCGTCGGATTCGAAAATCTCGCCTCACAGGAGAAGGATCATATTGTGCCCGAGGCAGTAATATCCCCATTAAGACAAGTCGGCTGGAGGCCGATGTATTGAATCTCGACGCAATTTGAGTGTTCCATCGTCATTAGAAGGCCCTGAACGTTACAATTCACTATCATTTTCGCGTCGGATTCGAAAATCTAGACTCACAGGAGAAGGATCATATTGTGCCCGAGGCAGTAATATCCCCATGGAGACAAGTCGGCTGGAGGCCGATGTATTGAATCTCGACGCAATTTGAGTGTCCCATCGTCATTAGAAGGCCCTGAACGTTACAATTCACTATCATTTTTGCGTCGGATTCGAAAATCTAGACTCACAGAAGAAGGATCATATTGTGCCCGAGGCAGTAATATCCCCATGGAGACAAGTCGGCTGGAGGCCGATGTATTGAATCTCGACGCAATTTGAGTGTTCCATCGTCATTAGAAGGCCCTGAACGTTACAATTCACTATCATTTTCGCGTCGGAATCGAAAATCTAGACTCACTGGAGAAGGATCATATTGTGCCCGAGGCAGTAATATAACCATGGAGACAAGTCGGCTGGAGGCCGATGTATTGAATCTCGACGCAATTTGTGTGCTCCATCGTCATTAGGAGGCCCTGAACGTTACAATTAACTATGAGTTTTGCGTCGGATTCGAAAACGTAGAATCACCGGAGACGGACCATGTGGTGCCCGAGGCAGCGATATCCCTTTGGAGACAAGTCGGCTGGAGGCCGATGTAGTGATTCTCGACGCAATTTGAGTGTCCCATCGTCATTAGAAGGCCCTGAACGTTACAATTCACTATCATTTTTGCGTCGGATTCGAAAATCTAGACTCACAGGAGAAGGATCATATTGTGCCCGAGGCAGCATTAGACCCTTGGATACAAGTCGACTGGAGGTCGATGTATTGACTCTCGACGCAATTTGAGTGTTCCATCGGCATTAGGAGGCCCTGAACGTCACAGTTAACTATCATTTTAGCGTCGGATTCGAAAATCTACTAACAGGAGAACAACCATAAGGTGCCCGAGGCAGTAATATCCCAATGGAGACAAGTCGGCTGGAGGAAGAAGTATTGACTCTCGACGCAATTTGAGTGTTCCATCGTCATTAGAAGGCCCTGAACGTTACAATTAACTATTATTTTGGCGTCGGATTCGAAAATCTAGACTCACAGGAGAACGACCATAAGGTGCCCGAGACAGCAATAGACCCTTGGAGACATGTCGGCTGGGGGTCGATGTATTGAATCTCGACGCAATTTGAGTGTTCCATCGTCATTAGAAGGCCCTGAACGTTACAATTAACTATCATTTTTACGTCGGATTCGAAAATCTAAACTCACAGGAGAACGACCATAAGGGGGCCGAGGCAGCAGTAGACCCTTGGAGACAAGTCGGCTGGAGGTCGATGTATTGAATCTCGACGCAATTTGAGTGTCCCATCGTCATTAGGAGGCCCTAAACGTTACAATTAACTATCATTTTTCGTCGGATTCGATAATCTAAACTCACAGGAGAACGACCATAAGGTGCCCGAGGCAGCGACAGACGCTTGGAGGCAAGTCGGCTGGAGGCCGATGTATTGAATCTCGACGCCATTTGAGTGTTCCATCGTCATTAGGAGGCCCTAAACGTTACAATTAACTATCATTTTTGCGTCGGATTCGATAATCTAAACTCACAGGAGAGCGACCATAAGGTGCCCGAGGCAGCAACAGACCCTTGGAGACAAGTCGTCTGGAGGCCGATGTATTGAATCTCGACGCAATTTGAGTGTTCCATCGGCATTAGGAGGCCCTGAACGTTACAATTAACTATCATTTTTGCGTCGGATTCGATAATCTAAACTCTCAGGAGAACGACCATAAGGTGCCCGAGGCAGCTATAGACCCTTGGAGACAAGTCGGCTGGAGGTCGATGTATTGAATCTCGACGCAATTTGAGTGTCCCATCGTCATTAGAAGGCCCTGAACGTTACAATTCACTATCATTTTTGCGTCGGATTCGAAAATCTAGACTCACAGGAGAAGGATCATATTGTGCCCGAGGCAGCAACAGACCCTTGGAGTCAAGTCGGCTGGAGGCCGATGTATTGAATCTCGACGCAATTTGAGTGTTCCATCGTCATTACAAGGCCCTGAACGTTACAATTAATTATCATTTTTGCGTCGGATTCGAAAATCTAGACTCACAGGAGAACGACCAAAAGGTGCCCGAGGCAGCTATAGACCCTTGGAGACAAGTCGGCTGGAGGTCGATGTATTGAATCTCGACGCAATTTGAGTGTCCCATCGTCATTAGAAGGCCCTGAACGTTACAATTCACTATCATTTTAGCGTCGGATTCGAAAATCTAGACTCACAGGAGAAGGATCATATTGTGCCCGAGGCAGCAACAACCCTTGGAGACAAGTCGGCTGGAGGCCGATGTATTGAATCTCGACGCAATTTGAGTGTTCCATCGTCATTACAAGGCCCTGAACGTTACAATTAACTATCATTTTTGCGTCGGATTCGAAAATCTAGACTCACAGGAGAACGACCATAAGGTGCCCGAGGCAGCAACAGACCCTTGGAGACAAGTCGGCTGGAGGTCGATGTATTGAATCTCGACGCAATTTGAGTGTCCCATCGTCATTAGAAGGCCCTGAACGTTACAATTAACTACCATTTTTGCGTCGGATTCGAAAATCTAGACTCACGGGAGAACGTCCATAAGGTGCCCGAGGCAGCTATAGACCCTTGGAGACAAGTCGGCTGGAGGTCGATGTATTGCATCTCGACGCAATTTTAGTGTCCCATCGTCATTAGAAGGCCCTGAACGTTACAATTCACTATCATTTTAGCGTCGGATTTGAAAATCTAGACTCACAGGAGAAGGATCATATTGTGCCCGAGGCAGTAATATCCCCATGGAGACAAGTCGGCTGGAGGCCGATGTATTGAATCTCGACGCAATTTGAGTGTTCCATCGTCATTAGGAGGCCCTAAACGTTACAATTAACTATCATTTTTTCGTCGGATTCGATAATCTAAACTCACAGGAGAACGACCATAAGGTGCCCGAGGAAGCAACAGACCCTGGAGACAAGTCGGCTGGAGGCCGATGTATTGAATCTCGACGCAATTTGAGTGTCCCATCGTCATTACCAGGCCCTGAACGTTACAATTAACTATCATTTTTGCGTCGGATTCGAAAATCTAGACTCACAGGAGAAGGATCATATTGTGCCCGAGGCAGTAATATCCCCATGGAGACAAGTCGGCTGGAGGCCGATGTATTGAATCTCGACGCAATTTGAGTGTTCCATCGTCATTAGGAGGCCCTAAACGTTACAATTAACTATCATTTTTTCGTCGGATTCGATAACCTAAACTCACAGGAGAACGACCATAAGGTGCCCGAGGCAGCAACAGACCCTGGAGACAAGTCGGCTGGAGGCCGATGTATTGAATCTCGACGCAATTTGAGTGTCCCATCGTCATTAGAAGGCCCTGAACGTTACAATTAACTACCATTTTTGCGTGGGATTCGAAAATCTAGACTCACAGGAGAACGACCATAAGGTGCCCGAGGCAGCTATAGACTATTGGAGACAAGTCGGCTGGAGGTCGATGTATTGAATCTCGACGCAATTTGAGTGTCCCATCGTCATTAGAAGGCCCTGAACGTTACAATTCACTATCATTTTAGCGTCGGATTCGAAAATCTAGACTCACAGGAGAAGGATCATATTGTGCCCGAGGCAGTAATATCCCCATGGAGACAAGTCGGCTGGAGGCCGATGTATTGAATCTCGACGCAATTTGAGTGTTCCATCGTCATTAGGAGGCCCTAAACGTTACAATTCACTATCATTTTTGCGTCGGATTCGAAAATCTAGACTCACAGGAGAACGACCATAGGGTGCCCGAGGCAGCAACAGACCCTTGGAGACAAGTCGGCTGGAGGCCGATGTATTGAATCTCGACGCAATTTGAGTGTCCCATCGTCATTACCAGGCCCTGAACGTTACAATTCACTATCATTTTTGCGTCGGATTCGAAAATCTAGACTCACAGGAGAAGGATCATATTGTGCCTGAGGCAGCAACAGACCCTTGGAGACAAGTCGGCTGGAGGCCGATGTATTGAATCTCGACGCAATTTGAGTGTCCCATCGTCATTAGAAGGCCCTGAACGTTACAATTCACTATCATTTTTGCGTCGGATTCGAAAATCTAGACTCACAGGAGAAGGATCATATTGTGCCCGAGGCAGTAATATCCCCATGGAGACAAGTCGGCTGGAGGCCGATGTAATGAATCTCGACGCAATTGTAGTGTTCCATCGTCATTAGGAGGCCCTAAATGTTACAATTAACTATCATTTTCTCGTCGGATTCGATAATCTAAACTCACAGGAGAACGACCATAAGGTGCCCGAGGCAGCATCAGACCCTGGAGACAAGTCGGCTGGAGGCCGATGTATTGAATCTCGACGCAATTTGAGTGTCCCATCGTCATTACCAGGCCCTGAACGTTACAATTCACTATCATTTTTGCGTCGGATTCGAAAATCTAGACTCACAGGAGAAGGATCATATTGTGCCCGAGGCAGCATTAGACCCTTGGATACAAGTCGACTGGAGGTCGATGTATTGACTCTCGACTCAATTTGAGTGTTCCATCGGCATTAGGAGGCCCTGAACGTTACAGTTAACTATCATTTTAGCGTCGGATTCGAAAATCTACTAACAGGAGAACGACCTTAAGGTGCCCGAGGCAGTAATATCCCCCATGGAGACAAGTCGGCTGGAGGAAGATTGTATTGACTCTCGACGCAATTTGAGTGTTCCATCGTCATTAGAAGGCCCTGAACGTTACAATTAACTATTATTTTTGCGTCGGATTCGAAAATCTAGACTCACAGGAGAACGACCATAAGGTGCCCGAGACAGCAATAGACCCTTGGAGACAAGTCGGCTGGGGGTCGATGTATTGAATCTCGACGCAATTTGAGTGTTCCATCGTCATTAGAAGGCCCTGAACGTTACAATTAACTATCATTTTTTACGTCGGATTCGAAAATCTAAACTCACAGGAGAACGACCATAAGGGGGGCCGAGGCTGCAGTAGACCCTTGGAGACAAGTCGGCTGGAGGTCGATGTATTGAATCTCGACGCAATTTGAGTGTTCCATCGCCAATAGGAGGCCCTGAACGTTACAATTAACTATGAGTTTTGCGTCGGATTCGAAAACGTAGAATCTCCGGAGACGGACCATGTGGTGCCCGAGGCAGCAATATCCCCTTGGAGACAAGTCGGCTGGAGGACGATGTATTGAATCTCGACGCAATTTGAGTGTTCCATCGTCATTTGGAGGCCCTGAACGTTACAATTAACTATCACTTTGCGTCGGATTTGAAAATCTAGACTCACAGGAGAACGACCATAAGGTGCCCGAGGCAGCAGTAGACCCTTTGAGACAAGTCGGCTGGAGGCCGATGTATTGAATGTCGACGCAATTTGAGTGTCCCATCGTCATTAGGAGGCCCTAAACGTTACAATTAACTATCATTTTTGCGTCGGATTCGATAATCTAAACTCACAGGAGAACGACCATAAGGTGCCCCGAGGCAGCAACAGACCCTTGAAGACAAGTCGGCTGGAGGCCCGATGTATTGAATCTCGACGCAATTTGAGTGTTCCATCGTCATTAGGAAGCGCTAAACGTTACAATTAACTATCATTTTTGCGTCGGATTCGATAATCTAAACTCACAGGAGAACGACCATAAGGTGCCCGAGGCAGCAATATCCCCTTGGGGGGCAAGTCGGCTGGAAACCGATGTATTGAATCTCGACGCAATGTGAGTGTTCCATCGGCCATTAGGAGGCCCAGAACGTTACAGTTAACTACCATTTTAGCGTCGGAATCGAAAATCTACTAGCAGGAGAAGGATCATATGGTGCACGAGACTGCAATATCCCCTTGGATACAAGTCCGCTGGAGGATGATGTATTGAATCTCGACGCAATTTGAGTGTTCCATCGCCATTAGGAGGTCCTAAACGTTACAATTAACTATCATTTTTTGCGTCGGATTCGATAATCTAAACTCACAGGAGGGGCGACCATAAGGTGCCCGAGGCAGCAACAGACCCTTGGAGACAAGTCGGCTGGAGGCCGATGTATTGAATCTCGACGCAATTTGAGTGTTCCATCGGCATTAGGAGGCCCCTGAACCGTTACAATTAACTATCATTTTTTGCGTCGGATTCGATAATCTAAACTCTCAGGAGAACGACCATAAGGTGCCCGAGGCAGCTATAGACCCTTGGAGACAAGTCGGCTGGAGGTCGATGTATTGAATCTCGACGCAATTTGAGTGTCCCATCGTCATTAGAAGGCCCTGAACGTTACAATTCACTATCATTTTTGCGTCGGATACGAAAATCTAGACTCACAGGAGAAGGATCATATTGTGCCCGAGGCAGCAACAGACCCTTGGAGACAAGTCGGCTGGAGGCCAATGTATTGAATCTCGACGCAATTTGAGTGTTCCATCGTCATTACAAGGCCCTGAACGTTACAATTAACTATCATTTTTGCGTCGGATTCGAAAATCTAGACTCACAGGAGAACGACCATAAGGTGCCCGAGGCAGCTATAGACCCTTGGAGACAAGTCGGCTGGAGGTCGATGTATTGAATCTCGACGCAATTTGAGTGTCCCATCGTCATTAGAAGGCCCTGAACGTTACAATTCACTATCATTTTTGCGTCGGATTCGAAAATCTAGACTCACAGGAGAAGGATCATATTGTGCCCGAGGCAGTAATATCCCCATGGAGACAAGTCGGCTGGAGGAAGATGTATTGAATCTCGACGCAATTTGAGTGTCCCCATCGTCATTAGAAGGCCCTGAACGTTACAATTCACTATCATTTTTGCGTCGGATTCGAAAATCTAGACTCACAGGAGAACGACCGTAAGGTGCCCGAGGCAGCAATAGACCCTTGGAGACAAGTCGGCTGGAGGTCGATGTATTGAATCTCGACGCAATTTGAGTGTTCCATCGCCAATAGGAGGCCGTGAACGTTACAATTAACTATCAGTTTTGCGTCGGATTCGAAAACGTAGAATCACCGGAGACGGACCATGTGGTGCCCGAGGCAGCAATATCCCCTTGGAGACAAGTCGGCTGGAGGACAGTGTATTGAATCTCGACGCAATTTGAGTGTTCCCTCGTCATTAGAAGGCCCTGAACGTTACAATTAACTATAGTTTTTTGCGTCGGATTCGAAAACTAGACTCACAGGAGAACGACCATAAAGGTGCCCGAGGCAGCAGTAGACCCTTGGAGACAAATCGGTTGGAGGACGATGTATTGAATCTCGACGCAATTTGAGTGTTCCCCTCGTCATTAGACGGCCCTGAACGTTACAATTAACTATCATTTTTGCGTCGGATTCGATAATCTAGACTCACAGGAGAACGACCATAAGGTGGCCCGAGGCAGCAATAGACCCTTGGAGGCAAGTCGGCTGGAGGACGATGTATTGAATCTCGACGCAATTTGTGTGCTCCATCGTCATTAGGAGGCCCTGAACGTTACAATTAACTATGAGTTTTGCGTCGGATTCGAAAACGTAGAATCACCGGAGACGGACCATGTGGTGCCCGAGGCAGCGATATCCCTTTGGAGACAAGTCGGCTGGAGGCCGATGTAGTGATTCTCGACGCAATTTGAGTGTCCCATCGTCATTAGAAGGCCCTGAACGTTACAATTCACTATCATTTTTGCGTCGGATTCGAAAATCTAGACTCACAGGAGAAGGATCATATTGTGCCCGAGGCAGCATTAGACCCTTGGATACAAGTCGACTGGAGGTCGATGTATTGACTCTCGACGCAATTTGAGTGTTCCATCGGCATTAGGAGGCCCTGAACGACACAGTTAACTATCATTTTAGCGTCGGATTCGAAAATTTACTAACAGGGCGAACGACCATAAGGTGCCCGAGGCAGTAATATCCCCATGGAGACAAGTCGGCTGGAGGAAGATGTATTTGACTCTCGACGCAATTTGAGTGTTCCATCGTCATTAGAAGGACCTGAACGTTACAATTAACTAATATTTTGGCGTCGGATTCGAAAATCTAGACTCACAGGAGAACGACCATAAGGTGCCCGAGACAGCAATAGACCCTTGGAGACATGTCGGCTGGGGGTCGATGTATTGAATCTCGACGCAATTTGAGTGTTCCATCGTCATTAGAAGGCCCTGAACGTTACAATTAACTATCATTTTTACGTCGGATTCGAAAATCTAAACCTCACAGGAGAACGACCATAAGGGGGGCCGAGGCAGCAGTAGACCCTTGGAGACAAGTCGGCTGGAGGCCGATGTATTGAATCTCGACGCAATTTGAGTGTCCCATCGTCATTAGGAGGCCCCTAAACGTTGCAATTAACTATCATTTTTGCGTCGGATTCGATAATCTAAACTCACAGGAGAACGACCATAAGGTGCCCGAGGCAGCAACAGACCCTTGGAGACAAGTCGGCTGGAGGCCGATGTATTGAATCTCGACGCCATTTGAGTGTTCCATCGTCATTAGGAGGCCCCTAAACGTTACAATTAACTATCATTTTTTGCGTCGGATTCGATAATCTAAACTCACAGGGAGAGCGGACCATAAGGTGCCCGAGGCAGCAAACAGACCCTTGGAGACAAGTCGTCTGGAGGCCGATGTATTGAATCTCGACGCAATTTGAGTGTTCCATCGGCATTAGGAGGCCCCTGAACGTTACAATTAACTATCATTTTTGCGTCGGATTCGATAATCTAAACTCTCAGGAGAACGACCATAAGGTGCCCGAGGAA